>NW_028221233.1:117500-300000 GCF_045865225.1 Trachurus japonicus | reverse complement strand
CTTCACTGACTGTATGTTACAATGAAAGACAGCATTGTACATCACAAGACAGACAACAAGACAGACAACAACAGTAACTAGAAAATTTCCTCTGGGGAAATTTTGAAAGGGCCACGGGGCTACTTTTTATTTTTATTTATTTAGCCTTTATTTAAAGCAGAAGTAAGTGATATATTTGTGTTAATATAAATAGTTCTATCTTCCGACAGCAATCACTTCTATAGAGTGTTTGGTCTGAAACACGGGTCTGTCAGTCACTCTGCTCTGCTCTGAGCCCAGGAGAAAACATTTATCGTATCCTACAGTTTTTATCCAATGAGGAGAGAGAACGGCATGCAGGGCTGTGTGTGCAGCCAAGGAACGCCGTGAATGTGGCGACGTAAGGATGAGGACTGTTATGGTGCGTTCCTCGAAACTCGTATTTTTCCGACCGTGAAGTGGTACCAGTTTGATCTGGTACGAGTTCACGGGTCGGAAGTTACGAGTGGCCGTTATAGTGACTTTCACCGGTAAAACAGGTCGGAAAAACACGAGTGGGTTGCCTGAAACGCTACAAAGTCGTAAGTTGTGACTTGAAGCTGTGATTTACGGTTTCAAAAGCCTGCCTGGAACGCAGCATTAGCGAAAACGACCGGACCACTTACTTCTGCTTTAACCAGGTAAAAAGACCCGTTGAGATCGAGATCTCATTTTCAAGGGTGACCTGGCCAAGAGGGCAGCAGCACACGTCGTCAGCATTATAAAAATACAAAATACATTACAATATTACATTATAATAAATAGGGCCATAGTACAGTAGAGGTTAAAACAAAAGTGCAAGGAGCATCATGGGGGTCATAGTGACAATGATGGTCAGCAAAGGCACCGCTCAATTGATTTTTGTTGTCGGACCTTTAGGAAGGGACGAAAAACATTAAAAGATACAAGTTCAGACAATTTCAGTTCAGCCTGGAGGTTGTTCCATGTTGATGGAGCGGCGTAGCTAAACGCTTTTTTCCCTAATTCAGTCCGCACTCGAGGGATGTTCAAACAATAAATATCACTGGACCTTCAGGCATATCGATTTTCTGTTTGACGGAGGAGTGAACAGAGGTAGGATGGAACCATACCGAGGAGAGGAGAGCCTTATAGATCAGAAGCAACAAGTGAGTTTCTCTCCGGGTGCTCAGAGATGTTTGGCCACCCGGACTTCAAGTAGAGCTGACAGTGATGAGTGAGACGACCACAGCCAGTGAAAAACCTCAATGCACTGTGATATACAGTGTCCAAAGCTGCTAGGCTTTTGGACGAAGCACACATGTACAACACATCTCCATAGTCAACTACCGGTAGGAAAGCTGACGACACAAGCAAGTTACGCACTCGCACTCTACTGCCGGTTTTACCATCTCTTTCAACATGGGAATGATGATGGTGTCACCCACTCTAGCTCTGAACATTGACTCCCATGTTAAATTTGAATTTTGTCAGAAATTTTAATGATTTTAAAACTGCCAAATATCTGAAACTGTTGAAGATATCAATAAGCTGAGAAATAGCTGAATAGTTTAAAGGTTTGTGAACAGTTTAAAAGTTGAATGAAGTCTGTAGCTGAAAGTATGCTGAAGCTATAGAGGCTGAAAGAAGCAGAAGATTTGAAGAGTTTGAAGACTGTTTCAATTCATTTCCTATGGGAGAAAAATTGCAGAAAAAGTTAAATATTTTTTAAAAAGTATAAATAGTTGAAAAGAGAAAAATAATAGCAGGATTGTACGGAGAAAGCTGCACGCAGGGATCAGTGCCCGGTGCGATGGCCCGTGGCCCTAATTATACACACAGCAACAGTAACAACATACACAACACCAGTGACAACGTGTATGTATGACTTTATTCTCGAAGTCTGTGCTGTTGTTTTTTTCTCAATCTGGCCCTATACTAATACTCCATCGTAGAACTCAAATGAAAATAGTGCACTGGCTGTATATTTCCATACTTGCGTAGGAACCTTGAATAGCAGCGTGCAAAGAATCTTGGAATACGGGAGGCCACGAAGGATCGGTGCAGCGCGTCCTCCTGGAACCGCCAGAGGAAGGCTGCATTTGTCTGAGCCTTTGAATTGGGACAGGCCTAGTCGCGACACTGTCACGTAATCGGCCTTCGCTTACATGCTGTCATTCCGACATCCCACCATTTGGACATCCCACCATTCCGACATACCGCTATTCCGACATGTGAACATCCCACCATTCCAACAAGGCTTTCAATATAAGGAAATGTGCGTTACTCAACAGGCTCCTCCCTTCTCTAAGACATGCTGATAGAGGAATACCCACATGGTTGTGTGTAATTACACAGCAGAGAGCAGACAGGGACTAGTCTGCCTGTCTGGCCTCTACCTGCTCTTTTTACTAAACTTAACCAACTCCTTTCATAATTGCCTAAACCCAACCAGACTATAATCTTTTGGGGAAACAAATACGCTATTAAAGGAATTGTCGGAAAGGCAGGATGTTTAAAAAAAGAAAAAATACCGTCATTCCAACCTTAGGAGGCAAAAATTGTTGGAATGACGGGACGTTTGATAGAATATTAAGTGTTGCCATTTAGACAATTAGAGGCCAATGTCGGACTGGTGGGATGTCGGAATGCCGGTTGCCCCCCTCGGCCTCCAAATTCTGCTTCCAAAGGCTGCAGTCGCTGAATTGGGACACAGCTTATGTGTGTGTGTGTGTGTGTGTGTGTGTGTGTGTACCTCGGTCCTGTAGACGAGCTGCATCGTAGCATCATCGTTCAGTCTGTAGATCTCTAGGAACGGATCAGACTTACTGAAGAAGTCCTGAACACACACACAGATTGGTGTTAAACTTTAAAAGCCATTTGTTGTACTTCTTTGTCTGTTATGACATCACAGCCAGACAGCAGCCAATCAGAGAGGAGGATGTTACCTTGTCGTCCAGTTTCCTGGCGCTGAACGAGAGCTCGATGTAGTCGTCGTTACCGGTCAGCTCCTCTGCTGAGATCTGGACACACACACAGGTTAGGTGTTGACACTCGGTTCATTATGACGTCACAATAGATTTTAAGAAATAAAAAGATTAAAGCTGATTATTCAAGTGCAGCAGCTTCCTGCTCAGAAACCCTTTCAAAATAAAAGCTGAGTCCTGTCAGAGCGAGGGGCGAGCGAGGCCGACTGGGCTGGGGGCGGAGGAGAGAGAGCAGCTCACCGTGACGATGGCCTTCCCCACGGTGCCGCCAGGTCTGAGCAGAGCTTTGGACAGCTTCCTCTGGGAGATGATCTACACACACACACACACACACACACACACACACACACACACACACACACACACACAGACACAGACACACACACACACACACACACTGAACCATTAGAACCAACTTGACCATTGGAACCAACTGAACCATTAAGCGGCGCGAATACAATCGCGTCAGACGCTTCATTCGCGCCGCTTGGTCATTTTGGATCATTCGTGTCCATCGCGTCATTCGCGCTAGACGCTCCGCCCGTTCATTTGAAAACCGGTGATCTCAACCTGCTCTCTTTCCACGTCAATCATGGCTGATATCACCACCGTTGCTGCACTGTACTACCGCTGTACAAGTCTCAGAAACACCGGAAAACCACCTGCTGTCGTGTCTGGGTTCACTGTGTGTGTGTGTGTGTGTGTGTGTTTTTTTTGTCCACTCTGTGTAGAAGACGGCAGCGGTGCCACACACAGCTCATAGACAATCAGCTTCTCCTTCATGTTGTTCTGAGTGTAAACAACCGTACAGAGAAGTGACGTTGTCGGCTTGAACTGGTCGCTGATTGGATGTCACGGTGCGATGCCGCCTGAAAAGTTCAATATTTTCAACTTTATTCGCGCCGCTCCAGACGCTTCATTCGCGCCGCCTCCGCCTGCATCGCGTGTCATCGCGCCATTTACATTGATTTTCGATGTAGAGTTGCTGCTCCATTCGCGTCTATCGCGTTTGGTGTGAACGCCCCATTAGAACGATTGGAACCAACTGAACCATTAGAACCAACAAAACTATTAGAATCAACTGAACCAACTTGACCATTGGAACCAATGCAACCATTGGAACTGTTAGAACCATTGGAACCATTAGAACCAACTGAACCATTAGAAGCAACTGAACCATTGGAACCAACAAAACCATTGGAACCGTTAGAACCAATGGAACTAACTGAACCATTGGAACCAACAAAACCATTGGAACCATTGGAACCAACAAAACCATTGGAACCATTAGAACCAATGGAACTAACTGAAACCATTGGAACCAACAAAACCATTAGAAGCAACTGAACCATTAAAATCAACGGAACCATTGGAACCAACAAAACCATTGGGACCATTGGAACCAACGGCACCATTAAAATCAACGGAACCATTGGAACTAACTGAACCATTTGAACCAACAAATCCACTGGGACCATTAGAACCAATGGAACCATTAGAACCAACTGGAACCAAGAGATTGAACAGAACCCAGTGTTAAACTGACTGACTGCTCATTAATCTGACTGATGTTCATTTTTAGACACTGACAGCATATGAAACATAACAATATAAACAAACACAGACCTACATAAACAAAAACATAAACACAAATACAAACAAACACAAATATAAATATATATTATATAAACATAAACAAATAAACACAAACATAAACAGACATTAACATAAATACAAACAGAAACACACAGATCTATGTGTCATTGTTGAACCGTTTCTTTCTCTATCAGCTTCTCTGTTTAAAATGTTACTTGTGTTCTTTTGTTTCATATGAACAATATTTGTCACACAGAGACATTAAACCAGTGTGTGTGTGTGTGTGTGTGTGTGTGTGTGTGTGTGTGTGTGTGTTTGTTTGTTTGGAGGGGGTGGGGGGGCAGGACCGTCTGTTTGTTGGTTTAATTAAAACACTGATCCCACAGCTCGTTAAACTCTCACAGTTCGTCCTTGTTCCACTTCACTTCCTCTTCATGTGGAGTTTAGAGACGATATTTTTACTTTCTCACTCATATTTATTTATTATTCACTAATTTTATTTATTTAACTGTGGGAGAATGAAACAAACATCAGCAGGTTCTAGATCCTGAGGAGGAGACAAGACTTTAACAAGCTCTTAGAGAGACAGAAGGAGGAGAAAGAGAAGAGCCTCACACTCAGTCTATCGTCTGGTTTAAACATAGAAGCTCAAAACAAAAGGAGACGTTTCACTTTCAGCTCAGGTTTGTCTGATGATTGACAGCTCCTTGATATTTACCTGACATTTAAACACACACACAGACACACACACACAGACCTGTCCCGTCTGTCTCACCTGTCCCAGCGTACACTCCACGGAGCCCAGGAAGTCGGCGTCCTTCAGCCCGTTGTAGCTGCTGTTGATGTCGAACAGCTCGAAGCGAAGACGCTGCACCTCTTCAAAATAAAAGTCCAGAGTGAAAACCTTGGAGTAGGTGGGATTCACACAGCTACGGATCACCTCGGTCCGGTCCACCTGCACGGGACAGCAAGGGGGACAGGAGATATAAGAGACATGAGGAGATAAAAGGGGACAAGAGGAGACAAAGTGAGACATCATAGACATGAGGATAACCCGTTATCCCGATTTTGAGAAACACGATTTTGATGCTTGGAGAACTCAGAAAGAAACCAGGATACTGGAGCATGTAAACACCGTACCCCGATATCTGAAAGCCACTCAGCCAACTGACGTAATCGTTACCATAGATATGTAACAAAATGGCGACGTCAACAAGAGCACATTTCTGGAGCGACAAGGAGACTATTAAGTTTTAATATTTTTTTCATGCAAAAAAGTAACTGTTTAGATCCCCAGTGTGCGGTCGGTTTATCCAAATTACGGCTGTTTGCTACGACGAAGCTCCACCTGTGGAGCAGCTACCGTGACATCACAGCGGCAGCAGCCGGTCTGCAGAGCTGCTCGGCCGGCCAACCTCCATCGTCATCCCGGAGAAAACGATTGCTAATTAACTTACCCGCAGGTTTTTAGAGGTTTACCACCGGCTGGTTGAATTCTGTTCAGGAGATAAATGTTGGGGCTCTGGATGTACAGAAACCACCACATTTACATCAATAAATGAATGTTTTACAATGAACCCATCAGTCTGCATTGCATTTTATTTTATTTTATTAAGTTCTATAACATGGCAGCATTTCTAATTTGTAAATTTTGTTGCTCTTCCTATTATGAAACACGCATGCGCACAGGTTGTGGAACACTCTACCCTTTTCATTACGCTCTTTGGATTCTGTTGATACTTTTAAAAAGAACTTAAAGACTCACCTATTTAAACAGGCATTTGGTTAACCTGTGGGTCTTTGTATCTATGCTTTTCTTGTATGTCTTTTGTCTTGTTTTGTTTTGCTCTGCTTTGTTGCTACTGTTTTGACACTGTGAAGCACTTTGTGGTTTCTACCTGTGAAAGGTGCTATACAAATAAAGTTTATTATTATTATTACATAAGATGCAGTAATCAGAAACCGGGTTTCTCTGAAGTTCATGTAAACACCATATCCCGAATTTGATCAAAACCGGGATACTGAAGTGCATGTAAACGCAGTCAGTGAGTGATGTGAGGCTGAGGGTGTGTTGATGTCAGAACCTCATGTCCTCCTCTTCAGTCTGGTTCTGGTCCTGGTGCAGCAGCAGATGGAGCTCAGCCTGCAGCTCCTCTTAATTGGCTCGTTAGAGTTCGTCTGGATCGACTGTAAAGGAACCGACGTGGAGCCAGAACCAGAACCAGAACCCTGTGGATCCTGGACCACCTCCATCTTCTTATTCATCATCTCCTTCATCATCTTCCTCTTCTTCTTCCTGCTGCGTCGTCTCTTCAAAGATCCTCTATTTACCAAGATACCCCATGAGAGGCTCCAATGATAGAAATGTTATACACTTCCTGTGTCTCTAAATGGGCGTGGCCAACCGTCAGTTTCACTTCCTGTCTCTCTAAGTGGGCGTGGCCAACCGTCAGTTTCACTTCCTGTCTCTCTAAGTGGGCGTGGCCAACCGTCAGTTTCACTTCCTGTCTCTCTAAATGGGCGTGGCCAACCGTCAGTTTCACTTCCTGTCTCTCTAAATGGGCGTGGCCAACCGTCACCACCTCGTCTGTGAACGTGTGTGTGGATTTATACAATTTGTAGGTAGATGAAAGTGAGATATTTATATTTTCTTATGATAACATTAAATATTTACACTACTAACAGTCATAATTAGCATGATGAAAATAATTTAAATCATTTTCACGGGAGTTCGCGGCCGTTTGTTTGACGTTGCCTAGGAGATCGGTGTGTCGTAGGACAGAGACAGGTCTGGAACAAAGTGGATTTTCTCCTGATGTGTCCGTCTGAAAGTTTCCATTTTGGTGTCAAACTGTTCAGAAGAGATGTGGCTTGTGAAAAATGAGTCCAAATTTTACTTCAGTGAGTATGGGGAGAAAGGACAGACCATAATCTGTGTTCATGTTAAATTGTCCCATTGGAGTCAATACACTCCAGGCTGCCTCTGGTCTCTCTAAAGGGGCGTGGCCGAGCAGAAGCCTAGTGACATCATACAGGAAGCTGACTCCTCATGGAAGCTCTTGGTTTATAAACCGTCTTTGGTCTCTTCTCAGTTTCTTCACTTATAAACTTTCCTTCTCTCCTTTCTTCCTGCTCCTCGTATCCCTCCGCCACACACAAACTAGTCCCCGTCACTTTGATTTGTTTCTCTGGATTCATGTTTCACATTCTTTCTCTTTGTTTTATTGTGAATTAGTTTAATTTAAAATGATAAAAATTCATATAAAACTAATGAAAATGTGAATGAGGGGAGAAAAAAAACAAACTTCATTTGCATCCAGTGTCTAAAAATACTCAGAGAAGATGAAGAAGTGGGTCAACAGAAACCAGGTCTGACCCACACACACACACACACACACACACACACACACACACACACTAAACAACACCAGCTGACACAAACTGAAGCTGATAAATGAGCTGAACTGAAAGTGTCTGTAACGTGATGACCTGATGCATGCTGGGAGTTCTGACTGACTGACTGACTTCCTGTCGCTGTCGCCATGACTACAGACACAGGATGATGCTGTCGTCGTGGTGATGATACAGTGTGTGTGTGTGTGTGTTGTAGGTAAATTAACCACCAGGTGAGATGAGAAACTAATAAACACTAAGTGGAGGAGGAGGAGGAGGAGAAGAAAGAGCAGGAGGAGGAAGAAGGAGGAGGAGAAGGAATAGGGTGAGGAAGGAGGAAGATGAGGAGGAGGGAGGAGGAGGAGGAGGGAGGAGGACAGAGGAGGAAGAAGGAGGAGGAGGAAGAGGGAGAGGAGGAGGAGGAGGGAGCAGAGAAAGAGGAGGAGGAGAAAGAAGAAGGAGGAGGACAGAGGAAGAGGAAGAGGGAGGAGGAAGAGCAAAGAGGAGGAGGAGGAGGAGGAGGAGAGAGGAGGAGGAAGAAAGAGGAGGAGGAGGAGGAGGAGGAGAAAGAAGAAGGAGGAGGAAGAGAAGGAGGAGGAGAAGGAGGACGAGGGAGGAGGATGAGGGGAGAAGGAAGATGAGGAGGACAAAGAAGGAGGAGGAGGAAGAGGATGGAGGAGGAGGAGGGAGGAAGAGGAGGAGGAGGAAGGAGGAAGAAGGAGTTGGATGATGATGACGAGGAGGAGGAAGAAGAAGGAGGAGGAGGAAGAGGGAGGAGGAGAAGGAGAAGGAGAAATGAGGAGGAGGAAGATGAGGAGGAGGAGGAGAAGGAGGAGGAGGAGGGGGAGGATGGAGGGAGGAGGAGGAGGAGAAATGAGGAGGAGGAAGATGAGGAGGAGGAGGAGGAGAAATGAGGAGGAGGAGGAAGAAGGAGGAGGAGGAGAAGAGGAGGATGAAAAAGGAGGAGGAAGATGGAGGAAGAGGAGGAGAAGGAGGAGGAAGAAGGAAGAGGAGGAGGATGGAGAGGAGGAGGAGGAGGTGGATGAGAGGAGGAGGAGGAGGAGGGGAAAGGAAGAGGAGGAGAAGAAGGAAGAGGAGGAGGAGGTGGAGGAGGAGGAAGGAGGAGGAGAAGGAATAGGGTGAGGAAGGAGGAAGATGAGGAGGAGGGAGGAGGAGGAAGGAAGAGGAGAAGAAAGAGGAGGAGGAAGGAGGTACGTAGAAGGAGGGGGATGCAGGAGGAAGGAGGAGGAAGAACAAGGAGGAGAAGGAAGAAGAAGAAGGAGGAGAAGGAGGAGGATGAGAAGAAGGATGATGAGGGAGGAGGAGGGAGGAGGAGGAGGAAGAGGAGGAGGAGAAGGAAGAGGGGGAGGAGGAAGGAGGAGGAGGAGGAAGGTGGAAGAGGAGGAGGATGAAGGAGGAGGAAGAAAGATGAGGAGGAGGAGAAGGAGGAGGAGGAAGATGAGGAGGAGGAAGAAGAAAGAGGAGGAGGAAGATGGAGGAGGAAGAAGGAGGAGGAGGAGGAGGAGGAGGATGGAGAGGAGGAGAAGGAGGGAGGAGGAGGACAGAGGAGGAGGATGGAGGAGAATGGAGAAGGAAGGAGGAGGAGGAGAAGGAGGAGGAGGAGGATGGAGAGGAGGAGGAGGAGGAAGAGGAGGAGGGAGGAGGAGAATGGAGAAGGAAGGAGGAGGAGGAAAGAGGAGGAAGAGGAGGAAGATGAGGAGGAGGAGGGAGGAGGACAGAGGAGGAAGAAGGAGGAGGAGGAAGAGGGAGAGGAGGAGGAGGAGGGAGCAGAGAAAGAGGAGGAGGAGAAAGAAGAAGGAGGAGGAAGAAGGAGGAGGACAGAGGAAGAGGAAGAGGGAGGAGGAAGAGCAAAGAGGAGGAGGAGGAATGAGGAGGAGGAGGAGAGAGGAGGAGGAAGAAAGAGGAGGAGGAGGAGGAGGAGGAGGAGGAGAAAGAAGAAGGAGGAGGAAGAGAAGGAGGAGGAGAAGGAGGACGATGGAGGAGGATGAGGGGAGAAGGAAGATGAGGAGGACAAAGAAGGAGGAGGAGGAAGAGGATGGAGGAGGAGGAGGGAGGAAGAGGAGGAGGAGGAAGGAGGAAGAAGGAGTTGGATGATGATGACGAGGAGGAGGAAGAAGAAGGAGGAGGAGGAAGAGGGAGGAGGAGAAGGAGAAGGAGAAATGAGGAGGAGGAAGATGAGGAGGAGGAGGAAGAAGGAGGAGGAGGAGGGGGAGGATGGAGGGAGGAGGAGGAGGAGAAATGAGGAGGAGGAAGATGAGGAGGAGGAGGAGGAGAAATGAGGAGGAGGAGGAAGAAGGAGGAGGAGGAAGACAGAGGAGGAGGAAAGAGGAGGAGGAAGATGGAGGAAGAGGAGGAGAAGGAGGAGGAAGAAGGAAGAGGAGGAGGAAGAAGAAAGAGGAGGAGGTGGATGAGAGGAGGAGGAGGAGGAGGGGAAAGGAAGAGGAGGAGAAGAAGGAAGAGGAGGAGGAGGTGGAGGAGGAGGAAGGAGGAGGAGAAGGAATAGGGTGAGGAAGGAGGAAGATGAGGAGGAGGGAGGAGGAGGAAGGAAGAGGAGAAGAAAGAGGAGGAGGAAGGAGGTACGTAGAAGGAGGGGGATGCAGGAGGAAGGAGGAGGAAGAACAAGGAGGAGAAGGAAGAAGAAGAAGGAGGAGAAGGAGGAGGATGAGAAGAAGGATGATGAGGGAGGAGGAGGGAGGAGGAGGAGGAATGAGGAGGAAGAAGGAGGAGGAGAAGAAGGAAGAGGAGGAGGAAGGAACAGGAGGAAGAAAGATGAGGAGGAGGAGAAGGAAGAGGGGGAGGAGGAAGGAGGAGGAGGAAGGTGGAAGAGGAGGAGGATGACGGAGGAGGAAGAAAGATGAGGAGGAGGAGAAGGAGGAGGAGGAAGATGAGGAGGAGGAAGAAGAAAGAGGAGGAGGAAGATGGAGGAGGAAGAAGGAGGAGGAGGAGGAAGAGGAGGAGGAGGGAGGAGGAGGAAGGAAGAGGAGGAGGAAGAAAGATGAGGAGGAGAAGAAGGAAGAGGAGGAGGAAGATGAGGAGGAGGAGGAAGAAAGAGGAGGAGGAAGATGGAGGAGGAGGACAGAGGACCCACAGGGACAGGAAGTGTCTCTCGTGGTGCCTTCAGGAACTCTTCCAGTGTGGGACAGAGCAGCTTCTCTGTTCAACTGTTAAAGCAAGAACCCAGGTTGCTGCAGCTACATCGTTCATCAGAGTAACTGGAGTAACTAAAGTAACTGTAACTGTAACTGAGTAATGCCTGCAGCTATAACATTACCTATCATTACCTCCCGCTAATCACTGTGGGATTCACCAGAGACTGAACATCTGTAACATCCATGAAACATCTGTTGACACCTGTTGAACACCTGCTCAGTCTGCTAACACACACACACACACACACACACACACACACAGCTGACATCAGCAGCAGAGACGTTCATGTGAAATTAAGCATCAAACAACCGACAGAGAGAATAAACGATCAGAGTGTCAGACGTCGGATTCTCTGACGCTGAACTTAAAGCAGAAGTAAGCGATCCGGTGGTTTTGGCTAATGCTGCGTTCCAGGCAGGCTTTTGAAATCGTAAATTACAGCTTCAAGTCACAACTTACGACTTTGTAGCGTTCCAGGCAACCCACTCGTGTTTCTCCGACCTGTTTTACCTGTGAAAGTCACTATAACGGCCACTCGTAACTTCTGACCGTGAAGTGGTACCAGTTCGATCTGGTACGAGTTCACGGGTCGGAAGTTACGAGTTGCCTTGAACGCACCATAACAGTCCTCGTCCCTACGTCACCACATTCAGGCGCGTCCCTTGGCTGCACACACAGAGAGGACTGCCCCTTTATGCCGTTCTCTCTCCTCATTGGATAAAGGTTGTAGGATACGATAAATGTTTTCTCCTGGGCTCAGAGCAGAGCAGAGTGACTGACAGACCCGTGTTTCAGACCAAACACTCTATAGAAGTGATTGCTGTCGGAAGATACAACTATTTAAGACTTAGATTAACACAAATATATCGCTTACTTCTGCTTTAAAGGCCCAGTACGGAGCTTTTAACTGGACACGGTTTCTGCTGATGTGTCTCTGTTACCTACAACAGCAGATGAGCCCGTCAGTGTGAAGATACGCTGTTTCTAAGTCGTCTAATTCTAGACCTCTGGAAGGCATGGTCGGGTCGGACCACTGACCAAACCAGACCAATAGATACATTACGCTGCTAGAAAAAAAGAAAAAAAAAGCAAGTCCCGTCTTCTTTCCGACATTTCCAAAACAAATCTACACAAACGTCTTCATGACAGTGGGAAATGCAGTCTTCATTCTGCCGCTTTCGTCCACAGGGGGCGCCAAAATCTACACTACAGGAAAAGTCTGTACAGGGGCTTTAAAGAGCAAATTAAAGGTTACACTTTCTTTCTTTCTTTCTTTTTTTACAAAATACATAAGTAGTACTGTGTAGAAATGACCTTTTAAAAAGTTGAGTGAGCATTTAAAATGTTTTTTTTTTTTTTTTTAACTCAGCAAAAAATTTACCAAAAAAGTGAGAGTTTTGAGCTAATTACGTCAGCACCTAAAAGGGACATTTCAACATTTTGGCTAAATTTCCTCTCACCATAATCCCTATAGTCATAGCAGTAGGTTCATCACCTTTAATCATCGGTGCATGTTGTTTTGGGATCGGCGGAGCAGAGCCGTGAGCTGCTCAGAGCTACGCTACGGAGGCTCATTATGGGATTTCTTGGTTTTTTCCCTCATCAAACTCATCATCAAACACACAATCCAACAGCTCCACAACGCTCTGGTGGACAAGTTGTGAGCTGCACATTCACCACGCTATGAGATAATAACACAACGTTACCACACAGACAGAGTCCGGTTGCCGTGGCGACCTACCTCCATCCACTGGCCGTGCGACATCATGTTGAGGACGAGGCAGGGGTCGGGTTTGGACAGCGCGTCGCGGTCGGAGATCCCCTTACAGGTGAGACGCAGCTCCACCTTGGTGAGACACGGGCTGGAGAACAGACCCAGAGACGAGGCGGCCGACTGGTAGAGGTGACATGGGTGGAGGGAGGGGGGGCAACTGGGGGGGGGGGGAGGTGGGGTGGTGTGTGTCCATGACCACACTGTTATGGTAAGGATGGTAGACGAGGGTTCGGATGTGTGAGCGGTTATGGTACAGTGTCTTTGTAATTCCTGGCATGTCCGGGGGTGGGTTACGATGTCTGTGGAGGCACAGTGGGCTGGGAAGTCTTGTTAGGTGCTAGTCTGAAGCGAAAGAAGGATAGCATGAGAGAAGAAGACATGATGAGAGGAGAAGAGGGAGAGCATGCGGCGAAGAAGACTGGAAGAGACGCAGAAGGATAGCACTGCAGAGAAGAGAGCTGATAGAATGAAGAGAAGAAGCATGAAGAGACGCAGAAGGATAGGATGAAGAGACGAAGATGATAGAATGAAGGAAGAGAATGCAGAGAAGAAGAATGGATAGAATGAAGAGAAGAAGAAGACTGATCAGCTGCCGCGACGAGAAGAACTGGTAGAATGAGGAGAAGAGGAATGATGAGAGGATAGAGAGGGCGAGAATTCAGGCAGAAGGGAATGACGCGACAGAATGGTCGAATGAAGAGAAGAAGACATGATGAGACGGAGACAGTAGGGAGAGAACTGCAGCGAGGACAGAAGAAATGATGTAGCGGAATAGGTAGAATGCAGCGAGCAAGATGGAATCTAATGAAGAGAAGAAGGCGGCACTGAAGAGACGACGGTAATGAAGAGCAAGCAGCCTGATAGACAATGAGAGAAGAGAAGATGATAGAATGCACGCGCCAAAAGGAAAGAAGACAGCTGAGACGGCGAAGGGGAGGGAGCGAATGCGAGGCGGAGGCAAAGGGCTGTAGAGCCACGGCACTGGTACGACATGAAGAGCAGAGGGATGGGCGAGAAGAAGGGCTAGAATGCGAGACCGCCGAATGATGAGATGCGACGAGGGAGACGACTTCAGCGCACGAGGACATGACGAGAAGAATGGTCAGAATGAAGATCAAGCTCTGGGTCGAATGCAAGCAGACGAAGACTGATCAGAATGAACGAGCAGAACGCATGAAGGCCGACGCAAGGATCGAATGACAGAGGACGCGGATATGGGGGAGCGATAGATCTCATAGAACGCGAGACGAATGACCGCAGCTCGCCGACGACGCGATCGATTATCGAATGAAGAGAAGAAAGATGAAGAGAAGACGATGATAGACTGACAGAGCAGAAGAATGCGAGACTACGCCAAGACATGCTAGACCTGCCGAGACAGACGCATCGAATGCTAGAATGAAGATGAAGACGACTTCAAGAGAAGAAGACAAGGCACGCAGCCTCCTGAAGCGCCGGGACTGGGCGAGGCCGCATGGTAGATTTAAGAGAAGAGGAATGCTGAGGGAGCCGATGGGGAGAGACTGCAGCGACGAGTCCTGCAGCGAAGAAATGGAGACTGAAGAGAAGCAGACTGCCTAGAATGCCTAGACAGCACGCCTGCCTCGCCTCTACATCCTCTCCTCCTCCAACCTATCCGCCTCCATTACTCCATCTCTCCTCGTCCATTCATCTCTTCTCCTCTTTCTCTCCATCCTCTCCTCCTCCATCCTCTCCTCCTCCATCACTCCATCCTCTCCTCCTCCTCCATCACTCCATCCTCTCCTCTCCTCCATTACTCCATCCTCTCCTCCTCCATCATCTCTTCTCCTCTTTCTCTCCATCCTCTCCTCTTCCATTCTCTCCTCCTCCTTCACTCCATCCTCTCCTCCTCATCACTCCATCCTCTCCTCTTCCATTCTCTCCTCCATTACTCCATCCTCTCCTCCTCCATCATCTCTTCTCCTCTTTCTCTCCATCCTCTCCTCTTCCATCCTCTCCTCCATTACTCCATCCTCTCCTCCTCCATCACTCCATCCTCTCCTCCTCCTCCATCACTCCATCCTCTCCTCCTCCATCCTCTCCTCCTCCTTCACTCCATCCTCTCCTCTTCCATTTTCTCCTCATCACTCCATCCTCTCCTCCTCCTCATCACTCCATCCTCCTCTCCTCATCACTCCATCCTCTCCTCCTCCATCACTCCATCCTCTCCTCCTCCATCGTCTCCTCCTCCATCATCTCTTCTCCTCTTTCTCTCCATCCTCTCCTCTTCCATTCTCTCCTCCATTACTCCATCCTCTCCTCCATCACTCCATCCTCTCCTCCTCATCACTCCATCCTCTCCTCCTCCTCCATCCTCTCCTCCTCATCATTCCATCCTCTCCTCCTCATCACTCCATCCTCTCCTCCTCCATCCTCTCCTCCTCCTTCACTCCATCCTCTCCTCCTCATCACTCCATCCTCTCCTCCTCCATCCTCTCCTCCTCCATCATTCCATCCTCTCCTCCTCCTCATCATTCCATCCTCTCCTCCTCCTTCACTCCATCCTCTCCTCCTCATCACTCCATCCTCTCCTCCTCCATCACTCCATCCTCTCCTCCTCCATCGTCTCCTCCTCCATCATCTCTTCTCCTCTTTCTCTCCATCCTCTCCTCTTCCATTCTCTCCTCCATTACTCCATCCTCTCCTCCTCCATCACTCCATCCTCTCCTCCTCATCACTCCATCCTCTCCTCCTCCTCCATCCTCTCCTCCTCATCATTCCATCCTCTCCTCCTCATCACTCCATCCTCTCCTCCTCCATCCTCTCCTCCTCCATCACTCCATCCTCTCCTCCTCCATCATCTCTTCTCCTCTTTCTCTCCATCCTCTCCTCTTCCATTCTCTCCTCCATTACTCCATCCTCTCCTCCTCCATCACTCCATCCTCTCCTCCTCATCACTCCATCCTCTCCTCCTCCATCATCTCTTCTCCTCTTTCTCTCCATCCTCTCCTCCTCATCACTCCATCCTCTCCTCCTCCATCCTCTCCTCCTCCTTCACTCCATCCTCTCCTCCTCATCACTCCATCCTCTCCTCCTCCATCCTCTCCTCCTCCATCATTCCATCCTCTCCTCCTCCTCATCATTCCATCCTCTCCTCCTCCTTCACTCCATCCTCTCCTCCTCATCACTCCATCCTCTCCTCCTCCATCACTCCATCCTCTCCTCCTCCATCCTCTCCTCCTCCATCACTCCATCCTCTCCTCCTCCTCATCACTCCATCCTCTCCTCCTCATCACTCCATCCTCTCCTCCTCCATCATCGAGTATATTTCGATGGATATATGATATGTGTTATTATAATGTATATTCTGTAGAATCAAGGTATATACAAGTATGATGTGTGATGTGTATTGATGTATACATATATGATATGTAGAAATGTGGGTAACAGGATTAGTATGTGAATAATTAATATAACGAAGAATGAATGAAGCACAGTTAAGAAATGTAAACACTTATTCTGTTTTTGTTTTGTTAGGTGAAGCATATCGCTCACTTGTTTTTTTTGTTTTTAATTTTTATAATGTTTATGTTTTGTGTTTTCAACTGTATATTTGATACTGTTGGACCCCAGGAAGAAGAATAGCTGTGGCTTTGCTGCAGCTAATGGGGATCTGTATAATAACCAATAAACAATCTCTCCATCTCTCCATCCTCTCCTCCTCCTTCATCTCTCCATCTCTCCTCCTCCCTCAGCAGCTCTGATCTGATTAGCAGGAAGTCGTTGATGCGTCCAGTCAGAGTCGAGTTACAGGAAGTGAAGAGTTATTTTAACATCTGACCACAGATCAGCTGATCGTCATGGTGACCAGAGGAGGATCCGGTTTCAGTCCACATGTTTCTCTGCTACGTTCACGGGAGCTGATCGATCAATACCAGTTAAAGTCTGATCTGCAGGTGCAGGTGAGGCCACTATTTTACGTTATTTGTATTTTTTTAAACATATTTTGTATTGATTAAATTGATTAATGCAGTGGTTCTCACTCTTTTGTACATCAAGGACCCTAAATTGACACATATTAGACCACGGACCCCCATTGGACCAAATTTAGAAGCAAACACCAGAAATACACAAATATTTACTTAGTCAAGGTGCGTTCAAATGAAGGTTGAATTTTTGGAAAGATTATATAGGCTACAGAAATCTCTGGAAAAAAAGTGGTACAATTTCTCCAAAAAAGTTCAAACATTTCTAGAAAAAAGGGGTTGGCTAAATATTCTCCCAAAAAAAACTTACATAAACAAAAAAGAAAAATTCTAGAAAAAACACATTTACATTTTTTAAGAAAAAAGATAGGCTAAAGATAAAAAGATAAATGTGGCAAAAAAAAAAAATTCAAAAAAGTGGTGAAATCCCCCCCCCCCCGCCCATAAAAGAAGTAACTGGTAAAATGTCTCCCAAAAAATCTAGAAAAGTAGTAACATTTCTAAAAAAAAAATGAAAAAAATAAAAAAATAAAACGTAGCGGAAGCTTCTCAAAGCTCCTCTTCCCGGTTTGTCAGAATTGGACAAACCTGGAAGAGGAGCTTCCGCTACAAACAAGCTCGAAATATAGACTTATTTAATTTTTTTCGGGACAATTTCTCATGTCGGGGCTTCAATACAAGATGGACATTACATACGAGCAGCATGGAGGTATCTGGATGTTTTTTGGTGTGTCTTTTTGTTACGAAGACAGTTGGTATCCATTTGCAACCGTCATATGGACATGCACTGCTACGCCGAGACCCCCTGTAACTCAGAGAAGCCACGGAGGACTCTGAAACTTCTCCCAGCCCTTAGTCCACATGAGGGGGAGTAGGAGATAATGAGTGATTTAAGTGTTGAATAAAAAGCTTTCAATATCAAGTTTTTGTCATAATCGTTATTTAATAATGTTACATCTGACGCCAGAGTTAACAGCAGGTGGAGGTGGAGGTGGGCGGGGCTTAAGGCCTGATTCAGGAAGTCACTAATTATCTGATTAAAGATGGTTCATCTTCACAGATCAGTGGAGCTTTCTCCTCTGTCGTAAAAAACAACACAATAAAACATTTGTAATAATCTCAGATGTGTTGATGACATCATGTTACATCAGCCTTCATGTTAACGAGGTCGTTACAGAGGATTCACCTGAATTAACCAGACCAAGACGAAGAAGAGGAAGAGGAAGCAGCAGCTTTTTAACAGAGAGAGAAACATGAGTTATTCATCTCTGATAAAACATTGATCACAGCTCAATACACACACACACACACACACACACACACACACACACACACACAGAGAGAGAGAGAGCTCGACATTCAGCGTCAGGATATTCAGTGAATGAAATCTTCACTATCAGCTCTCACACACACACACACACACACACTCTAACACACACACTCTAACACTCTAACACACACACAGATCTGAGAATAAAACCGTTTTCACATCAAACAGTCGTCACACTCCTCTGACTCCTCTTCACTCTGAACCAGGGAGAATCCATCCAGCTGTGCAGCTCAACACATCTGGACTGAGAGAAGCTGCTGCTGCTGCTGCTGCTACGACAACTAAACCACAACTAAACCACAACTAAACCACTCAGACACACACAGAGAGGATGGAGAGCTGCAACAATTCATGGATTTATCCAACAATAATCAATTGAATGAATCGTCAACTATTCTGAGAAAAAAAAGTCCAAATTCTGTGATTCCAGCTTCTTAAATGTGAATATTTCTGGGTTTTTTGTTCCTTTATGACATTTTTAACATTTTATTGACCAAACAACTAATCAATTAATGGTTAAAATAGTCGACAGTCTAGATTAATTGATAATGAAAATAATCCTAAATTGCAGCTCTGGACTGAGAGAAGCTGCTGCTGCTGCTGCTACGACAACTAAACCACAACTAAACCACTCAGACACACACAGAGGATGGAGAGCTGCAACAATTCATCGATTTATCCAACAATAATCAATTATTAGATGAATCGTCAACTATTCTGAGAAAAAAAAGTCCAGATTCTGTGATTCCAGCTTCTTAAATGTGAATATTTCTGGGTTTTTTTGTTCCTTTATGACATTTTGTAACATTTTATTGACCAAACAACTAATCAATTAATGGTTTAAATAGTTGACAGATTAATTGATAATGAAAATAATCCTAAATTGCAGCTCTGGACTGAGAGAAGCTGCTGCTAAACCACAACTAAACCACTCAGACACACAGAGATAGAGAGGATGGAGAGCTGCAACTATTCATCGATTTATCCAACAATAATCAATTATTAAATGAATCGTCAGCTGTTCTGATAATAATAATAACACAAAAAGTCAAAATTCTCTGATTCCAGCTTCTTAAATGTGAATATTTCTGGGGTTTTTTTGTTCCTTTATGACATTTTTTAACATTTTATTGACCAAACAACTAATCGATCAATGATTTAAATAGTCGACAGATAAATCGATAATGAAAATAATCCTAAATTGCAGAAGCTGCTGCTGCTGCTACGACAACTAAACCACAACTAAACCACTCAGACACACAGAGAGGATGGAGAGCTGCAACTATTCATCGATTTATCCAACAATAATCAATTATTAAATGAATCGTCAACTATTCTGATAATAATAATAATGAAAAAAGCCTGAATTCTCTGATTCCAACCTTCTTAAATCAAAAAATTGACCAAACAACTAATCAATTAATGGTTTAAATAGTTGATAGATGAATTGATAATGAAAATAAAGAGAGTTAGTGTTTTACCTTCTCACAGGAAGCAGCAGCAGAATGAGAAGAAAAGGGAAAAGAAGAAGCTCCGCTGTGACAAAAGCATGAGAAAGTTTCCAGTTTCAGCTCAGACCGACTGATCTGAGACCAGCTGCTCGCTGACGGATGCTCAGCTTCATCCTCCTGCTGCTGCTGCACCTCCTTCTCCTCCTCCTGCTCCTCCTGCTCCTCCTGCTGCTCCTCCTGCTGCTCCTCCTCTGGCTGCTGGAGCCTCTACAGCCTCCAGCCGCCTCACACGCCTTTATAGCCGGGGAAGCCTCACACACACACACACACTCACACACACATTCACATACATATTCACACACTCACATACTCATACACACACACACCAGGGGAGGAGCAGGAGGAGGAGGAGCAGGCTGCAGCGCCTCCTGCAGGCCGAGCAGCAGCAGCACAGACAGAGCTCACAATGAAACAAATACAATGATGAAAATAATAATAATAATAGTAATAATAAGACCTTTATTTTGAAACAACCAGGAAGTGCAGCTCAAAGTGTTTGTTTTTTTTTTACTTTTTATTTTTCATTTTTCCACAAAAACAAAACATTCACTGACTTAGGACCATATATGAATTGAAATACAGGTAAATAAAATGCAGTAAAAATACCATAAAGAGAAATCGCACAGAGAATAGATATTTGCACCAAAGGGAATAAATAACAGCAGTACAATATCAATCTTAGAGATGTATGACAGTCTTATAATAACACATATTCCTCCATTAGTCCTCCAAATAGAGAGTAATACAGTTCCACCTTTGTTCAAAAGTCTCCAGTCATTCGCTCCATTGTGTAAGCTCAAAGTGTTTTAATAAAGAAATGACAGAGTGACTGTTAGAACATTAATAAATGTGAGATCAAATGGAAAAAACAAGAAAAATTGAACCATAATAATCGGTCTGATGAATAATTAAATCTCGATCACCACTGTCTGGTATGTAAAATAAATAAATAAAATTAAATTACACAACAAAACATTGTTTTTTGTGTGTTTTTTCTTTATTAACAGTATTTGAATAGCACTATGACCTAAAATAGGCAGTATGACTTATGAAATAGGGTTTTGTCACAGACTAGATGGCATAAAAACAACCCCGATTGTATAAAAACACATGATTTTTAAAGAATTTTGGGCTAATCAACTGGAAAAGAAAATATGAAATGAAATGCAGCAATAGAAAACATCAGTCAGAAGAAAAAAAACTAAAATAATATTGTGCAGCATTAAAATCTTTGCCATAAACACGATGTTCATCTGTAGTTTTGGGGTAAGATGTGACCTTTAGACAGACATTCAGTTAATTTCTGAATCAAAGCACATTGTTCCTATAGTTATCTGTATATTAAATAATGTATGAAGTGCAATAAGACACTTTAGAAACACATTTGCATCATGTTTTTGGGGGTTGTGTGAAGCCAAACGGGGCGTGGACGTGAAGGAGTTTTGGTTGCTGTGGAGTGACACTTCCCTCTAGTGGTCCAAGTGAACAATTACATCACTACTATGGTCAGAAAGGCAGAACTACTATTTTGTTCTCTCACATTGTTTTGTTTTGAAACACAAAGATTTTCTGTATTTGAGGAGTGAAACAGGAGAAAAATCACCCACTTTGTTTTTTAACATAACATAAAAATCCTGAAAATATTTTATTTAATGTCCTTGAGAGGCAGAAAGGTACGGAGCCCCCAAAGGGACATGGAAGGATTTTTTTTTATTGCGAGATCTCGCAATACTTTTGCGAGATCTCGCAATACTTTTTGCGAGATCTCGCAATACTTTTTGCGAGATCTCGCAAAAAGTATTGCGAGATATCGCAAAAAAAGTGCCCTGTCCGCTGTCTCAGTGCTGAAATATGAATGAATGACAGCGTGTCACTGCCCGTGAAAGAGAGAGAGAGAGAGAGAGATGGTCAGGTTATGTCAGATGAATTAGTCCTCTAACACAAACTACAGCTTGACTTGTCAGTTTTTCTAGTAGGATGTAGTTAAAGGACAGCGTATCATAGGGTCTGGGTTGTTTGGGGAGCTCTCTCCATGCTGATCGCCCACGGTGATTTAATTCAACAGCGTTATTTTGCATCGGACTGATGTCACCACCATCTCTCCGTCATATTGTCCACTCCCAGAGCGCAGGAGGAGGAGAGGACGGCGCGGCTGCATGGGATAAAGCATCCGGTCCTATCGAGAGTCAATTAAAGCAGATATCAGCTTCACGGCCGTTTCGGCTAATGCTGTGTTCAAGGCAGGCTTTTGAAACCGTAAGTTACAGCTTCAAGTCACAACTACGACTTGGTAGCGTTCCAGGTAACCCGTAGCTCGTGTTTTTACCGTCCTGTTGTCTGTGAAAGTTCCCTATAACGGCCACTCGTAACTTCCGACCCGTGAACTCGTACCAGATCGAACTGGTATGACTTCACAGGAAGGAAAAACACAAAGTACGAGTTTCCTTGAACGCACCATGAGTTAGCAGCCCCCGCCCTTGTCAGGCATCAATTGGTCCTCGTGCTACGTCACCACATTCACGCGCATCCCTTGGCTGCACACACAGCCCTTCATGCCGTTCTCTCCCCTCATTGGATAACACTTGTATCCCACAAGGAAAATTTTCTCCTCGGGTTACAGCAGAGCAGAGTGACGGAGAGACTCGTGTTTAGGCTGAAATACTTCATGTAAGTGATTGCTGACGGAAAATAGGACTATTTAGGACTTATATTAACAAAAACATTCCACTGATATCTGCTTTAAATATCAAAGACTGGGAAAAAGCCACTATCACAATCGTTACACTCTGTTTTCTTGTTATCAGTCCTACTTAATGCTGTTCATCACAAAAACCGAGAGAAAATCGGCATAAATAAAAGCGTCATGTTAATTCTGAAGAATATATTTCAGGATGGAGGACCAGGATCACTAACTGACTCAACAAGTTTTATCGATCAGTCTAATTACTGTAAATAGGCCTATATACAGCGGTGAGCCCCGTGCGTAATGCTGCACCGCGGCACCGCTGGAGGAGAATAAGGAGGAAGAGGGTCTTCAGGGACCGACAACTGCCTGGCCCATGATGGTGACTGGTTCATATACAGACTCACTAGAACTGTTGTCATTGTTGTAACTATGTGCCGAACCAGGTCCAGCATTTGAGAGGGCAGTGCACCAAAACAACACCGCGTGCGCTCCGTGCCGCTGACGCCGTTAACAGCTGCAGCAACACGTCACGTTGTCACTTTAACACCTGCAGCTGATTCACAGCACAGACAGAACAACACAACAGCACGTCAGGTTCATTTACATGCAGACCGCATTCATGTGGTGGTTTGCATTGACCATCTAGGGTTAAAACAGGGCGTGTACAGGGAGGAACGTGAAGCGGATTCAGCTGCGCACACTTGTAGGAACTCTGTGATTTAGCCTTACTGCTCCACAAAATGACACAAGAAAGCTGGTGGCAAAACTCTCTACACACTCTCTCTCTCACGGGCAGTGACACGCTGTCATTCATTCATATTTCAGCACTGAGACAGCGGACAGGGCACTTTTTTTGCGAGATCTCGCAATACTTTTGCGAGATCTCGCAAAAAGTATTGCGAAAAAATGTCCTTCCATGTCCCTTTGGGGGCTCCGTAGAAAGGCAACAATGAAATAATCTTTTAAATTATTATCATTGTTCATTACAGTAAGTATTATTTGTTTAATTGGCTTTAGAAGAAGCATTCATAAAATTAGTTTTCACCTATGAAGTATTTTTTATAAATTAATATTATTGTTCATACAGCATAATGTTATTTGTTTACGTAATAGGCTATAATCATCAATAAAATAGTTTTCACCATTTCTTCATTGAGTTAAATGAGTCAAACTTTGTCGTCTGTGTAGGATGAAGACTCAAGGTGATTAAATACTGTGGCACAGAAATAAATACAAGTTCCAGATTAACGGCACTAAGGGATAAAACGGTTCATTCAGACCCGTCTGATGTTCTGCAGCTCCAGTTTCTGAAGGTCTGGAGAAGCTCTTGATTACTCCCAGGAAGACTTTCTAAACACTGACAGACTCCAGCTGCTTTCTTCTTTACCTTTTTGCTCCTCCTCCTTTTCTTCATGTGTTCAATACTTATTCCCTGTGTCATTTCACTTTATCACACATTACTTAATTCGTGGACATAAATGTTTGGATTTAGTGTGCATTCGTTGAGTTGTTGCTGACATCCGGTGGCTCTATTAGAAATATATTTTCTGAATCAAACATAGTTTCAAACAAACTGAATTCAATTTCATAATCTTACATTTAATTCAGTCTCAAGTTTATTGGTATTCAGGTCCAAACTAATAAATTCAATTTCAAATTATAGCCTAGGCTACTACTCAGGTGTTCAGATTCAGTTTTTCAATGCAATGTTATTTTGATATTTGATTTTCAAATTAAACAATAGAATGTATTATATATAATATATTCAAATTAAACAATAGAAGTCTACAAACACACATACAATATTTGTATGTGTGTTTGTTTTTTTAATGGACCTTGAGTCTAATAATAAAGTCTATCTATCTAATAGTACAAATTCAAATGATGTGATTCAACTTGAGTTTTTTAATGCATCTATTCAAGTTTACCAATTCAAATTCAGATTTAATGATTCAATCAGATCAGTTTCTAGTGGCAGTGGCACATATTTCTGCCCATAAACATCTTTCAGTTTCTAACATTGAATAAAAATGAAAACCGACCAGAGGCAACTAGGGACACGTACGCATTTTAATTTGAAAATCCTTGGCGGAAATGGTGGTATAGCATAGCATCACTTCCTGTTTTGACTTGACACATTGTAAAAAACTCTGGATGCGGAAGTTTGTCTGAAGTTTTGTCTGAAGTTTGTGTCTGGAGCTCGCGGAGCTGCGCGCGCGGGGGGGAAACGAAGCGACTACGAACTTTCTTTCTTTCTTTCTTTTTTCTTTCAGCGGGAAACTTTTTACCTGAGTGAAGCGGAGAGAGAGAAGAGACAAGGTGAGTCCGACATTTCTGTCTTCTCTTTTTTATCACGGGGGGAAACTGTGACTTCCTGTCGCGCGGCGGCGGCGGCGGCGGCGGCTCCGCTGTCGGTGACTGAGGCCACGGCGGTGACGTCACACACCGGACTGCGTTAGAAAAACAAGAGAAAGTAACGAGAGAAAGTTGTTTTACGTTCAAACTGAGTTAAACAACGCAGGTACAACCATTTTACACACACACACACACAGCTCCACTTTTAACCGTCTGGGTTTTCCCCTCGGTGTTGTTGTTGTTATTGTTGTTGTTGTAGGTTGAAACATTAAACTATAACATTAAAATGTGTTAATGAGGTTCGTTTCCGTTCGTTTCCGTTCGGTTCTGTTCGGTTCAGTTCGTTATTAGGTCGTAAATGAGTCACACACCTGTTCACCTGAACTTTATACCTGCGTTAACTTTCACTTTCACTCCCTGGGAGCGTGTCCCTGAACGCACCACACAGGTCAGTTCAGTTCAGTTCAGTTTATTTCATGTCCCCAAGGTGCAATTTGGGTTGCAGCTCATAGAATCACATAAAGATAAAACATATAGTGACATATAGACGCATCATTATAAATAACAATATAAATATGCACTAATTGTGATCATATAAGATAAAATAGCCTACAGGAAATAGCCTACCGTTAAAACACTGAATACAAAATCCAAGACACAGACACTACAACTGTAGAGATAAGAGGACAAAGCTCTGGAAAACATTAAGAGACCACTTCAAAATGATGAGTTCCTCTGGTTTTACTATCCATAGCTATGTGTTTGAGTAAAATTAACACTTTTGTTTCATTCTATAACCTACTGACAAGATTTCTCCCAGATCTGAAATAAAAATATTGTCATTTAGAGCAGCGGTTCTCAACTAGTCTCACTCTGGGACTCACATTTTCCCCTGGTCATTAAGTTGCGACCCACTTTTATAGAATTCAAACCAAGATTAAAAAAAAAAAAAAGCCTTTAAAACCCTCTATGGTACCATGTTGCCCTGTCACATCTCCACAATTCATCCCATTTAATGCTGTAATACTTTTTTAAAAAAAGAGAGGAGACCTTAGAGAACCAATAACAATGCTTTAATTTATCACATGACTTTCAAGAAGCCATAGTGAAACCTTTTTCTGCAGACTTTTTCAAAGGAAACAGGTTTGCCATTTTGCTCCACTAAAACGGTCTGAAAACATACAGTAACTTCCTGGCCCTTTTTCATCTGGAAAAAAATATATTTACACTAATAGATTAGTAAAGTTTAATTTTTAATAGTTCCATGCAATTTATTTACTTATTAAAGCAGAAGTAAGCGATATTTTTGTGTTAATATAAAAACAGGTCGGAGAAACACGAGTGGGTTTCCTGGAACGCTACAAAGTCGTAAGTCGTGACTTGAAGCTGTAATTTACGGTTTCAAAAGCCTGCCTGGAACGCAGCATTAGCATAACCTTTTCTTGAGATTTTACCAGTTTTTTATAGAAGGTTTTTATTTTTATTATATATTTTTTTTACCACCTTTTCTAGAATTTAAAAAATATATTTATTTATTTTTGAGAATTTTTTTGACTTTTTTTCTAGAATTTTTTTTCCTTTTTTAATTTTTTTTCCTTTTCTTACAAGAAGTTTTACCACTTTTTTTCGAGAAAATGTTTCCTTTTTTTATTTTTTCCTTTTTACTTTACTTTTACTTTCTTTTTTGAAAATTTTTACCACTTCTTCCTAGAAATGCTAAAACATTTTTGGAGAAATTGTATCACTTTTTTTCCAGAAATGTCTCTATAATATTTCCAAAAAAATTCACACCATTGGCCCTAATTCAAAAAAGTGACATTCTTCAGTCTCAGAACTAATATTTGTGTATTTCTGGTGTTTCAAAATCTGGTCCCATGGGGGTCCGTGGTCTAATTTGTGTCAATTTAGGGGTCCTTGATATAAAAAAGTTTGAGAACCACTGATTTAGAGTATTTATTTATTTGCAGAAAATGGCAACAGGTCAAAATAACAAAAAAAAAAGAAAATTCTGGTGTTTTCAGACCTTTACCGTATAATGCAAAGAAGTTCATATTCATTTTAAAGCAACACAACACTACTTTTTAAACCTAGGAAGAGTTTAGAAATCAACATTGGTGGAATAATCCCAATTTTTAATCGCAGCACAGTGTTTTTTTAATTTATTTATTTATAATCTTTCTTCCAGTGTAGAGAAGCTGGATTATTAACAACATTTTGGAGTAGTAGTCTCTTTATTTTTTCCAGAGCTGTAATAAAGAGGTGTCCATAAACGCACCACGTAGCCTAATCATTTATAGTAGGTAAATATTTAACTAGTGTGTGTGTAAAGGATCTATGACGTCAGTTTAGAGGAGGTGCGTTCAGGTGAAGTGTGTGTGTGTTATTTACATTCGCTAATAACAAGTTTAATGTCTTGTAAATTCAAACTATTAAACAACATCTTCTGGAAACGTATGAATAATAATTGATCTTGAAAAAAAAGAGAAAAAGCAAATAGGCCAATAAATCAAGCCTGTCTTCTGCTATTATTCTCATATTATTTCATTTTATCAGTTCTTTGCTCCGTTTTTTGTTAAATCTAAATGCCTGATAAAATATTTCTCACCTTATCATCTGCTACTATTTGGTTTTGTTTTGTTTTTGATTCATGAATCCCTTAATGTTATAGTTTTGCACTTTTATACTGTCCTTAACTTTCATCTATAATATTATTATTAGTTTGTACAGTATTTTCAATTGCTACATTAAACAAAGAGCACAACTGAATGAACAGCTGATTAGAGTTTATTCTGTTTCTACTACTGTGTTTTTTGTTTTTCTCCAGTTTTAGTGATTTTCCAGTTTATTTCTGCTTTTCCTATGCAGAGTTTTTTTTTTTTGCATTTCCTTTTTTTCATTGGCACCTCTATTGCAGCCGGGCTCCAGACTAACCTTTTTTTTTTTTTACCAGGAGCACAGTTCCCTCCCAGACTTTAAGGAATAGTTCACCAAAAAATGAAATCCAGTCATTGTTGCCTCCCCCTCATGCTGATGAATACTCCGGAGTAGTGTTTTATTCCTCAAAGTGCATCTGGAGACCCGGGAGGCCGGTTCATAGTCCAAGGGAAGGGAGATAGTCCAGAGTTTACTGGAAACTACCTCATTTAGGACATTTTTACAGCCGTAACAGTCCTGGATTGAATCGCATTCACGCCTAAATGAGGTAGTTTCCAGTAAACTCTGGACTCTATCCCCATCAGGACACTTGGATTGCAGTGGATGAGCAGTGTGGAGGAATATTAAATGGTTGTTGTGTAGTTTTATGGACGTTTTTGTGTCGGGCGCTATAGACCGAATCTCCTTGTTGTTTACATTCTACTTCCGGGTAGAAAACCAGCTGTAATTTGAATGAGATCAATAGTAACGAACGAGAGTTTAGCTATATATCATATTTTTCAGGCCCTATCACCGTTTAGACAAATCTGAAATGATTGAAGAAACATCACTATTTCTGTGTGTGTGTTTTGTGTTGCTATGTGTTGTATTTATTCAGTTTGGGGGAATCACGGTGTCTAGAAAGCATCAGTGGCTCAGCTGACAGGGACAGCTAACGGTAGCTAAGCTAATGGCGGTAGCTAAGCTAACGGCGGTAGCTAAGCTAACGGCGGTAGCTAAGCTAACAGCAGGACGTCAGCTGTTAAAACCCTCCCGTTGTGGGACACGACATGAAACTACTCCAGTTAGCTCAGTCATGTTGGAACTCAGATATCCGCTGGAGAAAATATTTTTTCATGGAGCGTTTATTGAGTCACTGAGTTATTAAAGTTAAACAGGTAGCTAACCGTTAGCCCGGCTAATCTATGATAACCATGACTAATTACAAAAATGTGCACACGTAAATAGTAATGTTTGTCCAATCATTGGTTTTATAAACTTTACAAACATCAGATTAGTCTAAACGGTGATATAGTGACATGAAAAATGAGATAGGCTATATATAGTGAAACTCTCGTCCGTCACTATTGTTCTCATGCTGGTTTTCTACCAGGAAGTAGTTGTAAACAACAAGGAGATTCGTCCTATTACGGTACTCTCATATAAAGTTTTGGTTGGACTAGGAACCGGCCTCCCGGGTCTCCAGATGCACTTTGAGGAATAAAAAACTACTCCAGAGTATTCATCAGCATGAGGGGGAGTCAACAATGACTGAATTTCATTTTTTGGTGAACTGTTCCTTTAAAATCAGGCAGAACATTTAGGGACGTAGACTGTTAATCGACTTGCAAAGAACATCTTCACATTTCCTAATTTCCTTAACTGAGAGCTGAGATGCCGGATTGTCCCTGAACACATCAGAGTCTTAAACTCAGATCAGTTTCTTTCTTTCTTTCTTTCTTTTTTTTAAGGACTCTGTGTCACTGAGTTTATTGTGTGTGTGTGTGTGTGTGTGTGTGTGTGTGTGTGTGTGTGTGTGTGTGTGTGTGTCTCAGCTCCGTCATCATGGCTTCTCAAGGTGTTTACGCTGAGACGACGACTCCGAACCCGAAGTCGTCCTGGTTCCAGGTTCCGTCCGAACATCTGGACAAGATCCGCTTCATCATCAAGATCCTGGAAGTGGTGAGTGAGTAGCTGTGGTTCGGTCTCTGTCACCATGACGACCACATCTGTGACGTGATGAGGTGGATGAGGAGGTTCTGTTTGTATGAATGAAAGGTCTTTTGCTGCTTTTTCTGTAGGAACAAGAAATAATAGCTTCACTTGGAATTAGAAATGACTCATAATGATGAAATGGCAAAGCCCTCTAGAATATTTTAACAGGGTGTAAAATTAACTTTTTACCTCATTGTCGAGGTAAATTCATGCAAAACCACTGATGCACGTTGCCTTCAGGGACAGTTTTTCATCATCAGTCTCTGTATTTCCCTCTAAAACAACTCTGTGTGGTAACGTTGTGTTATTATCTCATAGCGTGGTGAATGTGCAGCTCACAACTTGTCCACCAGAGCGTTGTGGAGTTGTTGGATTGTGTATTTGATGAGTTTGATGTTGAGGGAAACCAAGAAATCCCATAATGAGCCTCCGTAGCGTAGCTCTGAGCAGCTCACGGCTCTGCTCCGCCGTTCTAAAAACAGCTTGCACCGACAATTAAAGGTAACGAACCTACTGCTATGACTATAGGGATTATGGCAATGGGCCAATTTGCCGAAAATGTTGAACTATCCCTTTTAATGGTTCCAGTGTTTAGACAGTCTTGCACAAACCCCCCGTTTTACTTTACTT
Source organism: Trachurus japonicus (assembly GCF_045865225.1). Taxonomy (NCBI): domain Eukaryota; kingdom Metazoa; phylum Chordata; class Actinopteri; order Carangiformes; family Carangidae; genus Trachurus; species Trachurus japonicus. Next base: position 270,015 of record NW_028221233.1, on the reverse strand, counting down.
TACTTTACTTTTATTGTTTTATTGTACGTGGACAGTCCCAATGCATCAAATGACAGTAAAAAGGGCTTTAGCCAGCATGGCTAATATCCTGCTGTAGTCCCCGGCCAGATGACAATGGGCACCCTAAAAAACAACAATATATTACAACACAATGATTAAAAAGAATCACTAGGGATAGAGCAGGTAGGCATCAGTACAATCATGCAAAGACAGCACATAGAAACATACAAGAGCAGCACATGCAATATACCAGTAATCACACACAATAGGCTACATCAGCACATACTGTACTACACATTCTGGGATGCAGACAGACAGGGGTGCATGCAGACATCACATAGACAGCTAAAACACAGACAGGCAGCATGATCATGGTGCAAATAACACAATATCTTAGTGGGTACAGGTGTAGTTATGAGCGAGCCATGTTTTTAGTTTGGATGTAAAAGTACAGTATGTATGTATTTCTTTAATATGGGTGGGAAGTGAGTTCCAGTTTTGTAATGCTTTAACAGAAAATGATAGCTGGCCAAATGTACTTTTCCTGAATGGGACTGTTAAGTCACCACGAGTGGCGCTTCTAGTGATCTGACCAGTGTTACTGCGTTGGTTTATGAATGAGGTCAGTGGTGGAGGAGCTAAACCAGGCAGGAGTTTAAAGACCAGACAGATGTTCCTATATTTTATGATATCCTCCCAGCTCAGAAGCTGATGTTTGTGTAAGATGGTGCAATGATGTGAGCTGTTCGGTTTCTGGTCCAAAACTTTAAGGGTTTGCTTGTACAGCGTTTCCAATGTCTCTTGCTATATTGAAAGGAGAAGAAGCCCGTATGTGGAAAGACGTACGGTCCTCCGACATGTAGAGAAACACATGATGAGTCATCAGTCATCTGTCCTGTGAGTTCAGCTTCCGTTCATATGTTTGAACTGCTCTGGTGTTGCATCTTCATTTACATCTGGAGCATAAAACATCATGTAGATATTCTGTAGACGTCTAACAATTATTTTTAACAACAATTAAATTTGAATCAGGATTCGTGATCACCGATTAGATTCATTCAGAATGATCTGATCCGATTCAGTGACTTAACCCTAACTTAACTTAACCCTAACCCTTGAAATCGATTCAGTATGTTTTTAGCCAAAAATTCAACCAGTGTGACTGTGAAGTAGATAAATACCTGGAGACTGGACAGTTCTTAAAGACGATGAGAAGAGAGCAGTAGTTCAAACGCTTCAAGTGTGTTCAATAGGGGTGTGAGATCTCGCGAGATTGAACTTGACGATATTTCTCATTGCGTTAAAAATCTGTCTCGCGGGATTTTAAATTTTTCTTTTAATGTAAAGCAGTCTTTCCACTACCAGTTACCATTACAGTAACTCTACTCGACTCGGTTTAGGTGCTTTTCTTTTCAATCATGGCAGAGTTCTTCATAGTTCCTCCTCAGAAAAAACAAAACTTATCAACCAGTGTCCGAGTATCCCAGTAGTGAAATGGCACTGGGGGGGCAGGGGGTCGCTGCCACTACTTTAAAAAATCCTAGAGGAAACACTGCACATAATATTGTTTGCAAAAAGAAAAAAATAAAGTATCTAATTTTATTTTAACTTTTATATATTTTAGTTTTAATTTCAATTTGTAATAGAAGTTTATTAAAAGCTCATGCTTACATCATGCATGTAAAGAGTTATAATAAAACAATGCATGTGCAGCTCGGTTAAATAGAAGTCTGTTGGTCCAGTCATATATTTTGTCATTGTATTTTTCTTAAAATCTCGTCTTGTCTCGTTCTCGTGAGATGAGTGTATCGTCACACCCCTAGTATTCAATATATTCTGATATTCAGAACAGCAAAAAAACTATTGTTATTAATAATAAAACTATAGCAAGAGACACACAGGAACAACTTTTCTACTTATTTATATCTATGTATGTGTTCACTAGGCTACCATTAGTGCAAAATGTTCACATAATATAATACAGCTGTCAGCATCTGTACAACTGGAAGAGAACAGAGAGAGCGTCAGGTGTCACTGTGGGTCGTGTCATTAATGATCTGACTTACTCAGATATTTCACTCAGACGACGGCCAATCAGCTGGTGTGTGCGGTTCGTCTTCATGTTCACCTACACAGGTGTGGACGGATGAAATAGAAATAAGGTAGAGCAGTGTGAACCTTGTCTCTCATGTTGCTCTCTAACTCTGTCTTTACACTACAAGGTTCAAGAGGCTCAGATCAGACTCAGGCTCCATCATATGTGGAAGTGAATCAGATACAAGTGCCAATAGACAGATGAGATCTGTCCTGGCAATGCAAGTAGTACACCATCAATAATATTAATTCCCGTTCCCACATGTTTCTCTGAACCTCTGTAGCCTGTGATTAACACGTAGGACAGACCTGGACGACCGTGTCCAGCTGTGGTCACTGTCACAGGAGTTATTACACTGTTTCATTTTCATGGTGTCCGTTAATCTGTTTTTTTTTCCTCACTAGTTCTTGTTTTCGTACAGTAACATTAATTTCTATGCGGATCGAGGACAAGAGGGAGTGTGAAAGAGAAAGAAACACCAGATTTCTCTTCTTTTTTTTTCAAAGGAGATTAAATCGAAAGCAACTGGACTTAGTTATTTGTCCAGTTGCTTTCGATTTAACCTCCTTTGAAATACTATGACTTGGACAAATGAGAATATGCACCGGCCCACCAGATTTCATGTTTTCCCACTGGCAAAAACTGAAACAAGATGATTAGAAATCAAGAGAGAAAAACAAACAATGTAGCCTACACAAATGTGTCCAAGAGGCTTTGTCCCGTCCTCACTATGTGAGCGATGGAGGATCAGACGGTCGCACAACGTCACCGTCAGCTACTCATCTCATGGCATCCTTGCAAAAGAGATTCTGAATCTCAATGGGACTATTCCTGGTTAAATAAAGGTTAAATAAAAAATAAAAAAATCTCACAATGAGGGTTGGTCCAACAAAAGTGCTTAAAAAGGAACTAAGCAGGATTTTTCCCGTGGCTCTGCTACATTTTTACCTTAATTAAAAAGCTCCGGAGTAATTGTGATGGTTAACTACATGACTTGTGACTTGTTACCGTGACAACAGAGGCTCTCTGTCTTCACCACACGGCTGAAAACCAACCTTCAACATCAGTGTAGTTACTCAGCTGCCGCCCCGGTGTCCCAGCTCTTGTCTCTGCGGCACTGCAACACAAACGCACTCCGTAACTCGTAATCTTTTGTTAATGACAGCTACACAAAGACACGCACCGTAACATCGTATATGTTATGTAACGTTATCCACCGCTCCATTTATTGATGTTTCGCCGGTTTCGTTGTAAACAAACGCACATGGAGGAGAGGAGCGTAACCAGAATAGCAGAAAAGCGAGCGGACTTGCATAGTTCCCCTTTAAATGCTTAAATCCAACGTGCAATTTCCTAGTAGCGATATCATTTTTTTTTTTTACCATTTTAAATTATTTTAGATCGATACATCGCCCAGAAGGCCGACCTGCCGAGCACAGACCAGTGTAGTTGGATCACAGGAATATGAATCGATCCATCGATGTAGCAGATGAATGTAACACATGAAGTAATTCAGGTAATAGACGGATCCGACCTTTAGCCTGTAGGGGTGGGAGAAAAAATTGATTTATATTTTTATAAATAGCATATGGTCCCAGCCCTAGTAGGCTGGTTTCCACCGGGGTCAGGGACTAGTTTCTGCTGCGGATTGATCCACATGTGATGTTTGCAGTGCGAGTTTGCAGCAGGACCTCTGTGTGTGTGTGTGTGTGTGTATGTGTGTGTGTGTGTGTGTGTGTGTGTGTGAGTGACCTCTGTCCATCAGGAAGCAGCAGCAGGAAGTGAGAGTGTGAGAGTGAGTGTGTGTCCGCTGTCGTTAGCAGATCTCAGAGCTGCTGTCGCAACGAGGAGCCACCGGCTGCATCCGGCCCCGGGGCCCCGACACCCCCACACACACACACACACACACACACCCTCTACCCCCCTCTACCCCCCTCTACCCCCAACCACCACAGAGTCATTCAGAAAAAGAGGATCTGTAGTGGACTTTCACAATAAAAGCCTTCCAGGGTCTTCACCTCAGAGAGCCTTTGTTGTGAAAGTGAGACAGGACCAGCTCCTCCTCCTCTTCATCCTCCTCTTCTTCTTCCTCCTCCTCCTCCTCTTCTTGGAATCAAACCCTGACACATATAAGTGTAGAGTGTGTGTGTGTGTGTTGACATCAGCCCTGTGTTTAGCTCTGTGGTTCTGGTCTCAGGAACCGGCCCAGACTGGTTCTTTTCACCACCGTGATGCCTTCACTGACCCTCAGAGCTGCTGTTCATCTTGGGTGTGTCTGTGTGTGTGTGTGTGTGTGCGTGGGCAGCAGCTCTTTCCAAAAACGCCACCACACACACACACACACGTTGGTCTCTCTATAACAGTGAGGACCGGCCTCTCTCGTCATGACTCCAGAGTCTCAGTAGTCGACACCAGAACATTTAAACGAATCTCGATACTTATTTCATAACACGATTAAAAAAAACAAAACCAGAACTCTGTGATTCTAAATCCATTTGTCTACTTTATTAAAAAAGAAACTGTTTCACATCAAACGTTCTTGTATTGAAGCTACACTGAGCTTCAACAACTTTTAGAGTGTAAAGAGCAGCAGAAACAAGGTCACCTAGGTTACCTGTGTCTGTGTGTGTGTTTATAAACACTTTAACGAGCGCCAGGTGGATTGTTTATGAAGTTAACGAGCTCTGGCCTGAGAGTCAGACGTTACCACGGCAACTTGAGGTGGTTGCCAATGACGATAGGGGCCCCCCAGGCTGAGACAGACAGAAACGTGGAGAAAAAGAGCGATTTTCTGCCTCTGCACTGGTCTCGCAAAAGGCTTACTGTGACAAAACGGTAACTCCTATCAGAACAAAACACAGACCATCAGCGCTGTAAGGACTTCCTGAACGATTTGGTGTGATTTTGGTGTTTCTACAGTAAATATTTTGGAGACACTTGCGAGTTTAAAACATCGGTCCGTTCTGCTTCTCTCAGAAAATCTTTGTATTGGAGTCAATGAGGAGCAGAGACAGACGTGGCCGCACTCAGAGGCTGATAATTCAAATTCTGTAAGTCTCTCTGATATTTTGAGCACATGGTGAGACACAGAACAAGTTTGTCTACAAAGTAGGAAAAAATCATGTGTGTAGAGTCTAAATTGTGGCCAGGAGGAGTGTGGAAAGAGAAAAAATCTGGATTTTTTCTGGGCTCTCTCCCACTCTAACCGATGATGTCACGCACTCTGACACGAACATTCCGTGCAATACACACCCATTATTAGGGCCCGACCGATTTATCGGCGAGCCGATTAAATCGGCCGATTATAGCCCGTTTGAGAATAATCGGTAATCGGCCAAAACTCGCCGATTGTCGCCGATATTTTCAGAAATAAAATGCAGGGAATAAGACTTGGTTTTACTTTGAAAATGTTCCCCCATTTGAAAAGATCCCCCGACATTAGGTTATTTATCCTGTAGAGGGCGCATCCAACTGCATCCACTAACCACCTCACAGCCATCGACTCACACCAACACCAACACACCTGCAGAGTGACTGATCTGCAGCAGGACACGCTCCGCCATAGCCTTGTCACTCAGACACATCACACAGCTTATTAACAACTTGATTAACTGTTAACTGTCTCAAAACCAGTGTTGCTGCTGGCTTTCTTTTTACTTTTTTTTTTTTTTTACACCGCGGTCGGGTTGTGAATTAATTAATTAATGCTCGTGACTCCGGCCGTGTTGGGTCCGAGATTCAACAAGCCGGTCGGGTTTTACAGTTATTACCGGCAGTAGCTACGCCCGTTTATCAATAAACACAGTGGATGAGGAGGGTGAGGGACTGAGCTCAGGCTGTGTGGGGGGCGGCGGTGCGGGTCTCTGACTGCAGCGGGACAATCATGTCTCTGCTCCGTGACACACTGAGCGCTGTGGGACCGGGGCTCGCGGCAGCACCCGCTAAACATTGAAAACAGCGGTGATACGTGCTTCCACTTCGAGTTCAACAAACCAGAAACGTCTGGAACAACACTGGAAAAAGTCGCTTTTCAAAAAAAAAAAAAAAAGAGAGCGAGAGGGAGAGAGAGAGACCGCCGTGCCGTGTAAAAACAACAACAACAACAAAAAAGTGTCACGTGTCATGACTTCCTGTATCTGGCCCTTCAAAATAAAAGCCCTATAGCCTTTCACAGTTTAGTCATTGATTTTGACTTAATTTTGACAAGACAGTACTCAAATGTTGTTGTTTTTTCCTGCAACCAATTGACCAAGGAAAATTTGGCAGCCCTAATTTATATATTATATAATATATGTAGATATATTACTTAAATTAATAAAATTGTAAAACTTTATTAAAAAAAATAATAATCGGCCGATTAATCGGTTATCGGATTTTTTTCCCCCTAATAATCGGCATCGGCATCGGCCCCAAAAAATCCATATCGGTCGGGCCCTACCCATTATAATCTCATAATTTCTCCAAAAATGGTCATGGTCATTGATCAGGGATTGATCAAAAACTATATGACCTATCAAAACGTGGAGTAATACACCAATACACAAGACTTGTGTCTACTGTTTAAAGTTTAAATGGAGTCTCTAGGTGAAAGTATGCCTGAGCAGTAGACGTTTGAAAAACTCCAATGATTGCTCTTTTTTGCTTTTTTTTCCCGGCCCGTCCCATTGACTTCACAACTTAGTTAATTCATAGCTGTAGGGGCCAGTGCTCAGTGTGATGACTAATAAGTCTCAACACCAACAGAAAGTCATGTTGTCGTTACTTTTATCCTCCCAGCAGTTCAACCAGAGAACTGTTGTTCTCATTTATTCACTTGCATTCACAGGCTGCGTTCACTCAGACTGGTGAAGAAATGACTCACTAGGCGAGTTTTAAACGGTTAAAATCAATCTGTTTGAAGATCACATGTTCCCTCATAAACCTGACATCTCCTCTCCTCCTCCTCCTCCTCTCCTCTCTCCTCCTGCAGCTCCTCTCCTTCGTGGCCTTCATCATGGAGGAGGTGGTCAGCAGCTGCATCAGCTGCTCGGCCCTCTACTTCTTTGAGTTCGTCAGCTGCACGGCCTTCCTCTTCACGGCGCTGCTCCTCATCCTCCTCTCCACCGGCCTGCACAGCCGGGTCGGCATCAGCTGCTGGCACAGTGTGGTGAGAAGAGGCTCCGCCCACCTCACACACACCTTTACAACATTTCAAATATTTAGATTTTTAATGTTCATTATTAACATGAACAGTTAAAGCAGAAGTAAGCGATCCGGTGGTTTTGGCTAATGCTGCGTTCCAGGCAGGCTTTTGAAATCGTAAATTACAGCTTCAAGTCACGACTTACGACTTTGTAGCGTTCCAGGCAACCCACTCGTGTTTCTCCGACCTGTTTTACCGGTGAAAGTCACTATAACGGCCACTCGTAACTTCTGACCCGTGAACTCGTACCAGATCGAACTGGTACCACTTCACAGGTCGGAAAAACACGAGTTACGAGTTGCCTTGAACGCACCATAACAGTCCTCGTCCCTACGTCACCACATTCACGGCGTCCCTTGGCTGCACACACAGCCCTGCATGCCGTTCTCTCTCCTGATTGGATAAAAACTGTAGGATACGAGAAAAGTTTTCTCCTGGGCTCAGAGCAGAGCAGAGTGACTGACAGACCCGTGTTTCAGACCAAACACTCTATAGAAGTGATTGCTGTCGGAAGATACAACTATTTAAGACTTATATTAACACAAATATATCACTTACTTCTGCTTTAAGTGCAATATGAAACCTATAGAACTCTTTATGCTCAGGTCAGTAAACTCACCAGTGAGAAACACAACTATTTTTTGTAATTAAAGAAAACTTTATGTACGTTCTCCTGTTTACATCACACATAGAATATAAAAACGACTGTAGACGGTCACAAGGTTTTCTGCTACGTTTTTAATTCAATTAAAACGTTCTCAGTTTCTATAATAATAATGTGTGTGTTGGCTAGGGGTGTCACCATTTCGATTTTTTATCGGAATCGATCAAAATTACGTCATGGTCTCGAGCATTGGAGTCAAAGAGGGGATCGACGTTCATTAAAGGGATAGTTCACCCAAAATTCAAATTTCCTCTTCTTCTCTCCTCAGGACTTCTTCTACACCCTGGTCATCGCCGTCCTCTTCTTCATCTCCTCCATCGTCTTCGCTGCTCAGAACAGCGGCTCCACGGTGGAGAGAGGAGCAGTGGTGAGACTCACCCCTTCACTCATTCACTCTCTCACTCCTTCACCCTCTCAACTCCTTCACCCTCTCATCTCCTTCACTCCTTCACCCTCTCATCTCCTTCACTCCTTCACTCTCTCACTCCTTCACTCCTTCACCCTCTCACTCCTTCACTCTCTCATCTCCTTCACTCCTTCACTCTCTCATCTCCTTCACTCCTTCACTCTCTCATCTCCTTCACTCCTTCACTCTCTCATCTCCTTCACTCCTTCACTCTCTCACTCCTTCACTCTCTCATCTCCTTCACTCCTTCACTCTCTCACTCCTTCACTCTCTCATCTCCTTCACTCCTTCACCCTCTCATCTCCTTCACTCCTTCACTCTCTCACTCCTTCACTCTCTCATCTCCTTCACTCTCTCACTCCTTCACTCTCTCACTCCTTCACTCTCTCACTCCTTCACTCTCTCATCCCCTTCACTCCTTCACCCTCTCACTCCTTCACTCTCTCATCTCCTTCACTCCTTCACTCTCTCATCTCCTTCACTCCTTCACTCTCTCACTCCTTCACTCTCTCATCTCCTTCACTCCTTCACTCTCTCATCCCCTTCACTCCTTCACTCTCTCATCTCCTTCACTCTCTCACTCCTTCACTCTCTCACCCCCTTCACTCCTTCACTCTCTCATCTCCTTCACTCTCTCACTCCTTCACTCTCTCATCTCCTTCACTCCTTCACTCTCTCACTCCTTCACTCTCTCATCCCCTTCACTCCTTCACTCTCTCACTCCTTCACTCTCTCATCTCCTTCACTCTCTCACTCCTTCACTCTCTCATCTCCTTCACTCCTTCACTCTCTCACTCCTTCACTCTCTCATCCCCTTCACTCCTTCACTCTCTCATCCCCTTCACTCCTTCACTCCTTCACTCTCTCATCTCCTTCACTCTCTCACTCCTTCACTCTCTCATCCCCTTCACTCCTTCACTCTCTCATCTCCTTCACTCTCTCACTCCTTCACTCTCTCATCCCCTTCACTCCTTCACTCTCTCATCTCCTTCACTCTCTCATCCCCTTCACTCCTTCACTCTCTCATCTCCTTCACTCTCTCATCCCCTTCACTCCTTCACTCTCTCATCTCCTTCACCCCTTCACTCTCTCACCTCCTTGACTCCTTCACTCTCTCATCTCCTTCTCTTCTTCACTCTCTCATCTCCTTCTCTCCTTCCTATCTTCACTCTTCACCCTCTCATCTCCTTCACTCTCTCATCTCCTTCACTCTCTCATCTCCTTCACTCCTTCTCTTCTTTACTCCTTCCCTTCAGTCTTCCTCTCTTCCAACTTTCTCTCCTCCTTCTTTCCTCCCATACCTTCTCTTCTCTTTTCTTCCTCCTCCTCCTCCTTTTTCGTTCCCTGTCTCTCTTTTCTTTCTTCTCACCGGTATCATCCCTCTCTCCCTCTCTCCTCTAGGCGTTTGGTTTCCTGGCGTGCGGCTCCTTCCTCGCTGACTTCCTCCTGCTCTTTAAGAACCGTGGTTTTCCTCTGAAGAAAGGCGGGAAGATGGAGTCGAGTAACGGCGTTGCCGCGGCGCCGGGTCAACCGGAGGCGGAGAAACTCCACCAGCCCGATGTGGCATAAACCTGTTTCTACGCTGCTGCACTCAGAGGTCAAAGGTCTTAGCACTATTCTCTTTTTAACGGGACAACATGGCGTCCATTTTTAAAATCCTGTGTAACACATCAATCAATCAATCAGCCGCTCAGTGAGAGACATTTAAAGAGATAGTTCAACACTTTGTCAAATTGGCCCATTGCCATAACCCCTATAGTCATAGCAGCAGTAGGTTTGTTACCTTTAATTGTCGGTGCAAGCTGTTTTTAGAACGGCGGAGCAGAGCCGTGAGCTGCTCAGAGCTACGCTACGGAGGCTCATTATGGGATTTCTTGGTGGTTTCCCTCATCAAACTCATCAAATACACAATCCAACAACTCCACAACGCTCTGGTGGACAAGTTGTGAGCTGCACATTCACCACGCTATGAGATAATAACACAACGTTACCACACAGAGTTGTTGTAGAGGGAAATACAGAGACTGTTGATGAAAAACTGTCCCTGAAGGCAACGTGCATCAGCGGTTTTGCATGAATTTCCCTCTAAAACAACTCTGTGTGATAACGTTGTGTTATTATCTCATAGCGTGGTGAATGTGCAGGTCACAACTTGTCCACCAGAGCGTTGTGGAGTTGTTGGATTGTGTATTTGATGAGTTTGATGAGGGAAACCAAGAAATCCCATTAGTCTCTGTAGCGTAGCTCTGAGCAGCTCACGGCTCTGCTCTGCCGTTCTACAAATAGCTTGCACCGACAATTAAAGGTAACGAACCTACTGCTATGACTATAGGGATTACTATGGCAATGGGCCAATTTGACTAAATGTTGAACTATCTCTCTAAAACCAGATGAGTTGGACGAGTCGTCATTAAAATGTATTGACAACGAATCAAATCAATAACACCGCATTTTGTAATAAAAGTCTTGAACGTAACATGTAATAAACTTTGCTGTATTTTGTAATAAGTCGTTAGGCTACATAATGCACCAAATTATTACTTTTTTTTTCCATAAAAGAAGTGCGTTTTGTAACAATTTTTCATATTATGTAGCCTAACAACTTATTACAAAATGCTGCAAAGTTTATTACATGTTACGTTCAAGACTTTTATTACAAAATGCAGCAGATTTTTACATCATGAGGTGAACATTTACCATATTATTACATAATAATGTAATAAATCTGTCCTCGTCAACCACCATAGTTTGACCTTTTCCCTCCGACCTTTGACCTCCGACCTCTGGACCAATCACTCTGTCTCTCTCTCTGTTGTCAAATATTGTTTTGTTTTTTGTTTTTTTGTTTTTTATCAAACTTTTTAGCTCTGTTGGGTTTTTTTCCACTTCTCCGCTGTTTGAACGTTGTCTTCATCGCTTTGTTCTTCATGCTGAATGTTTTCTGAAGATTACGATGCTGTTTTTTCCAACATTTATATATAAAGTCATATCTGCGTTATTATTAAGTGTATAAGTGAATGTCCGATTTCCTCCACTTTCTCTCTCTCTGTCTGAGTCCAGGACAGATGTGGACAGATGTGGACAGATGCTTCAGGTGTTTTGTGTGTTTTTTGTGTCAATTGAGGACGAAACAAAACTTTATTGAGAATGAATTTGCTGCCATTTTTTTGTGCGTTTTGAGCGGTCGTCGTGTTTCATGTCGTCGTTCTCGGTTTAGGGATCGAAACAAAATCACTGTGTTTGGGTTAAATGGTTTTTTTTTTATGCTTTTAATCTCCAGTTTTAAACTCATAATCAATCAATCAATCAATCAATCAATCAATCAATCAATCAGCCTGCCCACCATAGTCTGAAAGTCTTACTTTAACGTTTATGCCCAGAGAATGAAGCGGACTGCAAGTTCACACACACACAAGGACGCACGTCTCATTTCACACCAAGTTCAAGTTGATTATTTTTTAATATTTTTATTTCTTAACATTCCTTTGAGAAGTGGCCACCGAGTCTCAGGAGACAAAACTAACAGGAGATAAAACAAGTTTTTATTGATGATGATGATGATGATGATTTTGCTGTTGTGAGAAATCAAATCAAATGGCTAAAAACTAACACACCTGTATGTGAGCAGGTGTTTGTTGTGTCTGTGACGGGTTTATGAGATGATCTTTGACAATGAAGTTCTTTGTTTTTTTGTTTGTTTTTGTGTTTTCTTTCAGTCTGAGGAATTTTAAATTATGTGTAAAACTAAAAATCTGCCCAGTAACGTCACAACGGTTTGTTAAACATCCAATAAATCACTAAAAATTCACTGTAAAACTGAGAATAACAGCCTATTTCCTTTATTTCTTTGTGACAATCGAGACATGAATCATGTTCAGGAAGAAGGTTTTTGTGTATGTATATATAAACTGTGTGTATAGACGCACACACACACACATTTATATAAACATTCAGTGACGATCACTTTGTCTTTAACACTTGTTTCAGTTTATTTCTACAATCAGTGAATATTTTGTCGTGTAATAAATGAATCCGCTCTGTTTTTTAACTTTGTCGAATCACTTTTCTTCTGTTTTTCTGGAAAAAAAAAAAAAGAAAAGTTTGAAGTAATGATGCTACAGGAATTTGTGATGTATGTGTCAAGCACACAAAACTTTGTTGTATATTTTCTCTGGTTATACGATGACAATAAAGGCGATCTCTAATCTTGAATCAATAAACAGCACTGAGGTCATATTCATTCTGATTGCAAAGGTATTATGGGTAATCAAAGAGTGGACAGACAAACTGAAAAAAGGGCTGTAGGAGTTAACAACCTCCAGGAGGGGGCAGCAGCGCCACGTTTAAGATGCAGGCTGCTGTGTGGTTTTACAGTAAATAAAACCTTTATTGTAATTTTTCAGACATAATTTATATTTACTACCTTAAAGGTATAGTGTAACTGCAAAAAAACAACAACACAGATTACACAGAGTATTTGCCCCCTTCCTTATTTCTTAATTTTTGCATATTTGCCACTGTAGCGGACCCTTTGTTTCAATGAAAGAAGCGGAGAGATTCGTATAGGGCGCTAAACTTTCATTGTCTGACATAGCACCATGAAAACTACGTATGAAAAGGAAATATAGAAAAGAAAGAAAAGGAGATCAGATTAAAAAAACATGAGTGAAACATTTCATTAACAATTTCATAATACAGATCCAAACCATCAATACACTTCTCCCCATTCAATAAAAATTAACAACATTTATTAAGATAAGATAAGAACATTTATTATTAGATAGTGTTCACAATCATCGTTAAAACCCAATCAAAGCCTATCAAATAGTGTGGGCGGCATCCTTCAAAATAAAACTAATCCAGACATCCTGAGGATAAAAGGTAAAAGCCCAAAACTGAGATCCACATACCTCCTTCCTCTTTACCAAGGGAGCTAGTCTCTTATAATGCTGAAGGTGCTGAAGGTGCTGAAGGTGCTGAAGGTGCTGAAGGTGCTGAAGGTGCGGTCTGGTCTAGGAACCATCTGCCTCCCAATAACGATTGCAGCAACCTTATCATCAGATAATACATATGTACATAGTCCAGGGAACTTCGAACCACAAACAATCCAAACAAAGGAGACTCTCCTCCCTTTTCTACCTCGCTGCATCAACACAAGACTGGCCACTAGGTGGCAGTCACAGGTCAGTACTGGAACTGGCCTTGGACAGGCACTTGAGTAGGAGAACAAGGGAGAGTACTCAACCCCAGTAAGAGTACAAATACTACTGGTCAAAATTTACTCTGTTACAAGTAGCTCAGTCGACATGTTACTGCAGTAAGAGTAAAAGAGTACTTGCTTTTAAAGGTACTTAAGTATCCAATAGAAGTAAGAGTAAGAGTACATTTCTTATTCTCCACATCAGTGAATGACTCTAATAGTTTGTAAATGAATGTAAGGAGCTTTTAACTCTTGTTAGTGAGAATGAACTCTTTGCTGCTCAGCTGCACTGATGTGCTGCTTTTAGGGGTTAGGGTTTCCTTCACAGACAAACACAGCTTGTGTCCAATAGGATTTTAGAAAAATAAATAAATAAATAAAAGAGCAGACCTGAAAGTAACCAGCACTTTTCAGCCTTCCTACAAATTAACTCCAGTAAAAGTACTAATATTTGTCTTGGAAATGTGTTCAAGTAAGAGTAATAAGTACCAAAGAAATCTAATACTCAAGTAAAGTACAAATCCTCTGGATATGTACTTAAGTACAGTACTCAAGTAAATTTACTCTGTTACTGTCCACCACTGGAAGCAACTCACTGTAATTCACAGTCACACTTACTGTAAAGTAGCACTATGGCAAATTCCAATACTTTGTTCAGCCACTAGATGGAGCCAGTGGTGCAGCGTATGAGATATAAACATCCTCGTCCTCTTTACATAGAATAAAAATAATATTAGACAAAGTAACCCAAGTAAATGTAAAATGCAGTTTTTACAATTGATGATTCCATTCATTAAAGGGAAAAAAAGCTATCCAAACCTACCTGGCCCTATGTGGAAAAGTAATTGCCCCCCTTGTTAAATCATGAACATACTGTGATAAATCAAATTCTTTTGAAAGTGGAGTTTAATTTCACTGTCCACACCCCCAGGCCTGATCACTGCTGCCAGACCTGTTGAATCAAGTTGAGTGAGGTAAAGGAGGCTAAAAGATCTCAAACAGCAACACATCATGCAAAGAAAAGATGAAAAAACAAAATCATTGACATCTATCAGTGTGGAAAGTGTTACAAAGCCATTTCTAAAGCCTTGGGACTTTAGCTTTGGGTTCTATTGAAGCGATTAATTGATCCAACAGGTCTGGCAGTGATCAGGTCTGGGTCAGTTTTCCAAAAAATTTGAATTGTCACAGTAAGTTCATGATGTAATAAATTACTTTTTCTTTTAACTTTGGTTATCTTTATCTAATATTAAATTTGTCTGATGATCTTAAACATGTAAGTATGACAAATATACAAAAAAGTAAGGGATCCGGAAGAGGGCAAATCCTTTTTTATGGCAGAACATAGGTTACCATAGTGATTTTCCATAGCAACAAGTCTTCATCTTGTGTTACTCACAGGAGGAAACAACAGAACCACTGGACTGATGAGATTATTTATTAACGGAAATTTACAGATTTTATGAATATATGTGTATATGTACACAGTATACAGCCTTTAGTTATGATGATGACATAATGTATTTGAGTTTAAACTCTATTATTTGTGGATTAGGAGCTCAGGATTTAAATAGTTTACAAATATAAACCTGTGTCTCCTTTAGGAAAAGGGTTAACTACTGTAGGTCTACTAAGTGAGGTCAGATGAGATTTGCAATTTGAAAAGTATGATACTATAATAAGATATTGTAAAACATGTATAAAGTAGGCTATATAACTGTAAATAGCAAAGAAATACTAATTGAAATAGGCACTTATACTGCAATACTATGATTCAACAACAGTAGTAACACTGCAAATGAAAATACAGCAAAAATACTGAAATGAAAATACATTAAATGACAATTCAGTAAAATACAGTAAATGAAATACTGTAAATAAGAATACTTTGAAAATACTGTAAATGAAGATTATGTAAAAATACTGAAAATGTTTTACCCTAGAGGGGCGAGGAACCACATAATGTCATTGAATTGACCTTGATTTGCAATATATATATTTATATGGAATGAATCTTGAATATATTGAATAAAACTTGAATATGTTGAATTAACCTTGAACATATTGAATGAAACTCTGAATATATTGAATGAAACTCTGAATGTATTGAATGGACCTTGAACATATTGAATGAAACTCTGAATATATTGAATGAAACTCTGAATATATTGAATGGACCTTGAACATATTGAATGAAACTCTGAATATATTGAATGAAACTCTGAATATATTGAATGGACCTTGAATATATTGAATGAAACTCTTAATATATTGAATGATACTCTGAAAATATTGAATGAACCTTGAATATATTGAATTGACCTTGAATATATTGAATGAAACCCTGAATATATTGAATGAACCTTGAACATATTGAATGAAACTCTGAATGTATTGAATGAAACTCTGAATATATTGAATGAACCTTGAACATATTGAATGAAACTCTGAATGTATTGAATGAAACTCTGAATATATTGAATGAACCTTGAACATATTGAATGAAACCCTGAATATATTGAATGAAACTCTGAATATATTGAATGATACTCTGAAAATATTGAATGAACCTTGAATATATTGAATTGACCTTGAATATATTGAATGAAACCCTGAATATATTGAATGAAACTTGAACATATTGAATGAAACTCTGGATATATTGAATGAACCTTGAATATATTGAATTGACCTTGAATATATTGAATGAAACTCTGAATATATTGAATGGAACTTGAATATATTGAATTGACCTTGAACATATTGAATGAAACTCTGAATATATTGAATCAACCTTGAATATATTGAATGAAACTCTGAATATATTGAATGAAACTCTGAATATATTGAATGAAACTTGAATATATTGAATGAAACTTGAATATATTGCATGAAACTCTGAATATATTGAATGGAACTTGAATATATTGAATTAACCTTGAACATATTGAATGAAACTCTGAATATATTGAATCAACCTTGAATATATTGAATGAAACTCTGAATATGTTGAATGAAACTCTGAATATATTGAATGAAACTCTGAATATATTGAATGAAACTCTGAATATATTGAATGAACCTTGAATATATTGAATTAACCTTGAATATATTGAATGAAACTCTGAATATATTGAATGGAACTTGAATATATTGAATTAACCTTGAATATATTGAATGAAACTCTGAATATATTGAATGAAACTTGAATATATTGAATGAACCTTGAATATATTGAATGAAACTCTGAATATATTGAATGAAACTCTGAATATGTTAAATGAAACTCTGAATATATTGAATGAAACTCTGAATATGTTGAATGAAACTCTGAATATATTGAATGAAACTCTGAATATATTGAATGAACCTTGAATATATTGAATTAACCTTGAATATATTGAATGAAACTCTGAATATATTGAATGATACCCTGAATATATTGAATGAACCTTGAACATGAAACTCTGAATATATTGAATTAACCTTGAATATATTGAATGAAACTCTGAATATATTGAATGAAACTTGAACATGAAACTCTGAATATATTGAATTAATCTTGAATATATTGAATGAAACTTGAATATATTGAATTAACCTTGAATATATTGAATGGAACTCTGAATATATTGAATGGAACTTGAATATATTGAATTAACCTTGAACATATTGAATGAAACTCTGAATATATTGAATCAACCTTGAATATATTGAATGAAACTCTGAATATATTGAATGAAACTCTGAATATGTTGAATGAAACTCTGAATATATTGAATGAACCTTGAATATATTGAATTAACCTTGAATATATTGAATGAAACTCTGAATATATTGAATGATACCCTGAATATATTGAATGAACCTTGAACATGAAACTCTGAATATATTGAATTAACCTTGAATATATTGAATGAAACTCTGAATATATTCAATGAAACTCTGAATATATTGAATGAAACTTGAATATATTGAATGAACCTTGAATATATTGAATGAAACTCTGAATATATTGAATGAAACTCTGAATATGTTAAATGAAACTCTGAATATATTGAATGAAACTCTGAATATGTTGAATGAAACTCTGAATATATTGAATGAAACTCTGAATATATTGAATGAACCTTGAATATATTGAATTAACCTTGAATATATTGAATGAAACTCTGAATATATTGAATGATACCCTGAATATATTGAATGAACCTTGAACATGAAACTCTGAATATATTGAATTAACCTTGAATATATTGAATGAAACTCTGAATATATTGAATGAAACTTGAACATGAAACTCTGAATATATTGAATTAATCTTGAATATATTGAATGAAACTTGAATATATTGAATTAACCTTGAATATATTGAATGGAACTCTGAATATATTGAATGAAACTCTGAATATATTCAATGAAACTCTGAATATATTGAATGAAACTTGAATATATTGAATGAACCTTGAATATATTGAATGAAACTCTGAATATATTGAATGAAACCCTTAATTTCCTGAATGGCATTATATCTATATATAAAATAAAAAATAAAAGTTTTGAAAAGAAGTGACAAGAAATGAAGTCTTGTGGTATTCTCCTGTAACTCTCTAGGGTTTCTATGAGCGCCCTATAAAGGGTTGAGGTGAAGCAGAACAGAGAGCATTTGATAACCATAAACACTGAACTAGAAGATATGAAGTCATCAGCTGTTAACACACATAACTGTATCAATATGTTTGATCAATGACATCAGTCACCACGGTGATGTCAGAGGGAGGGGCCTCGTCCTCGATGGCGCCCGCAGCCTGGAACAGGAAGTAGAGTTCAGTTCAGACAACACAGAGAAGAAGAGAAGCAACAGTGTTACTGTGCCTTCACATGTGCTTGTGACTAATTACATGCTGATTTTCAATTATGTTCACGCTCTGTGCTCTTTTCTGTATTTAATGACTACGCAAAACCTCCTATAGGCCAGCGAGGCATGTTTTAAACTCTTAAAGCAGCTTTGCGGCTCCTTTAAATGACCAGCACGATGGAACTTTGACGTCAGTCACGTGAAAAGCGTCTAAAAATATTTTGCTGCTTCAGAAGCTGTCTTGTCTGAGCGCTTCCTCTGGAGACTTTGCCTCTTTGGAAGCTTTTGGTGTGAACGCACAGTTACAGAGATAGTTGAGTTTTTCTGAAGTGAGGTTCAAACTGCCCCTCTTTAGTAAACTGTAACACCTGCAGCAGACAGCTCTCTGATCTGCCCCTGTTAGCCTACACAGGGGCATTTCCACCTCATATAACCCCACTTAAAAAAAATTGAACTGGACCTTTACCATAATATACAAGTCATTATCTGTGACGTGACCACAGAGCAACTATAATTAAATCAGTGTGGACTTCCTCTCTGAGTGATGGAGTGAAACAAACTTCCCTGCTGTGTGGTGTTCACTCTTTGAAACATTTTATCTGTTGGTTAGTTGAGTTTTCAACTAAATGATGAACAGGTATGAACCTGTAGTGATGGTTGGATTTGTGAAGAGAGACTCACCTGCAGCATCACTGGTCTTCCTGCTCAGCTGCTCTGCTGCTGACACACGTCCTGAACAACAATAACAACAACAACAGTCATGAACTGTCCAGTCTTCTCCGGACACAGGAGCTGCTCAGCATGTCCTGTCCTGTCCTTCATTTACCTTTTGATGACGATGGCCGTTACCGTGACGATGAACACATAGAGCACAGCGACCAGCACCAGGCGGCCGATGGTCAGGATACCAACTATGAGGGCAGACGGAGGCTGTGAGACAGAGGTGACAGGAACAGGAAGTAGAAGAACACCAGACATGCCATGTGAAGCCCTTTGAGACAAACTGTTTGTAAAAACGGGCTATACAAATAAAATTGCCTTGCCTTGCCTTGCCGTCGTCTACACGACGCAGAAGCATAAAGTAGGCTTAAGTAAGTCAGTCCGTAGGGGGTTGAGGCCGGGAGTTGAGCTGTGTCCGAAATCACTTACTACCCTCTACACAGTGACTCCTCCATGTTGTAGTGGCATCTGAATGTTTAGTGATTATTATGCCCAATTCCAATTCTAGTTTTCATCCCTACCCCTTGCCCTAGCCCTTAACCCTTGCCCCTTGAAACGCAGCTACAAGCGGTAGGAACGAATTGAGACACCCCTTCTTTTTTTTTAAGTATATTTTTTGCCTTTATTTGATAGTACATAGTGAGATAGACAGGAAAGGGGGGGGCAGAGAGAGGGGGGCTGCTCCTGTGTCCAATACACACATGAACCTTCACTTTTAATTCAAACAAACTAATGCGACAGCCACAATTGTTACATTTCATCAATGAGACCAGCATTTATCTCCTAAAAATAATGTAACTACCCGGCGGTAAACCTTTAAAAACCTGCGGGTAAGTTAATTAGCGATCATCTTTTCTCCCGGGATGACGACAGAGGTTGGCCGGCTGACGAGCTCTCCAGACGGGTGGTGTCTCCGTGACAAGCCGTTGATCTGCTCCACAAGTCGGAGCAAACGTCTAAACAGCCGTCATTTGGATAAACCAAACTCACATTAGGGATCTAAACAGCTACTTTATCGCATGAAAAAATATAAAAACTTAACAAAGTGACATAATAAAAGCGCTACAGCGAGAAATGAAACAGCTGCCGGTTGTCGCGAGATGCATTCTGGGAGCATTCTGGGGTGTGCCTCTGAAAAATCTCAGTTTGAAGGCCCAGATAGCCCGACCACTTCCCCCTAACCCTCCTCTGAACCAGAATCGGGACACCACCACTTCACGTGAACGCACAAAACGAAGGGGTAGGGCCAAGGGGGGAACTGGAACTCACACAGACGAGACTCACCTGTGTGTGCAGCCTCCACCTGCAGCCGGTACGCTGCAGAGCGTGTGTTCAGGTCTCTCTTCAAAGCACAGCTGTAGTTCCCAGAATCCTGTGCGGTCAGAGGGCCGAACTGGAGGGCGGGGCCAGACTCTGGGAGGATGAGGTCATCTTTGAACCAGGTGAAGTTCAGCTGGTGGATGGTGCAGGAGGAGGAGGAGCAGAACAGAGAGACAGAGTCTCCCTCTCTCTGTGTCTCTCCACTGGAGCTGCTCACCCTCAGTTTAATGAGCTCTGAAATTCATTCAACACTTTACATCAGCTCATTAATATTAATGATTCATATCAGTGTTAGAATGAGGTCATTGATTCTCTCACCAACAACTGTGACTCTCACTCCTTCTGGTCCAGTGTAGTGTGCTCTGTCATCATCAGCTTCCATCCTGAAGCGAAACGTTTTGTTGTCTTTGTTCTGTACGTCTGTGATCTGTAAAGTGCAGTTTCCCTCCTTGTCTCCCAGGTATCTGTAGCGACGGTCGATGGGGTTGTTGGTCACTGACTCACTGTCGAACACAGATCGAGTCCCACCTTGACAAATTTCATGATCCGTGCACCAGACGACTCTGATGATGTTCACTGGTTCTCCGTTCCTCTCAGACTGAGGAGTGAAGGAGCAGGGGAGGGTGACAGTCGATCCTCTAACAGCACAGACAGGACGGGGATAGTTCACACTCTGACCCACAGCACCTGCACACACACACACACACACACACACACACTGATCAGACTGCTGCAGAACTAATCTTTTCTTCAGAGATTAACGTTCAGAAAGTGACTTCTAGTAGACACTTTGATCATCATGAAGATGCTAGGCATTTCTTTTTTTTTATATACTTTTTTGTTTTTTGTTTTCATAACACAAACATGAGGTCATATACAATCATTCAGTCACGTTGAATAATACACATAAGTGCTCGCCACAGGGTGATAAACTTTTGTTCACAATCTACAACAGTTTCAGCCGTCACACTCTGCGTCGGCTAGGTATGTAACCCATTTCGCCCAGTAATCTTTCCCCTTTTCCTTCTGTAATCTCAAAGTGAAAGTTATACGTTCCATACTGTATATGTCCGGGTTCAGGGTGGGAGGTTCTCTAAGAAGCCAGCATCTGGTTATTGCTTTTTTACTTGCTGCCATGAGGATCTTTAATAAATATCTATCCCTGTTATGCAGATCCTTTGATATATTCCCCAAATAAAATGAGGCACAAGTTAAATCAAAATCAAATCCCAGAATCCTCTTTGTTGTAGCTTGTACTTGGGTCCAGAAAGGTTGCAAGGCAGGGCAGGTCCGAAAAATATGAGTATGGTCCAGAGGTTGCGCTAGACTTTTTCGTTGCCGGTCATTTTGACTGACGGGGTCATAAAAATTCCGTCATAATCTATTTTTAGAGGTCACTTTAATTTTTTTATGATAATAATGCCATATTCAATAGCATTCAATTTTAATTCATGTTTAATTCATATCAAGTCCAAACAAATTGAACAGAGAATGCTCCGGAGCAGAGTCTGCGTCAGAGCACATCTAACCGTGGGGTCAGTCAGTGAATGCGGGGGTCACTTTCTGCCACTCAACATCTAAATACAACGTAAATACCTGATGATGACATCAGTTTTCTGTCAACAATCAACATGCTAACCCATGTGTTATACCAAAACATCCAAAGGAGCACGTTTTCACATAGGCACCGCATAGTGCACTGGCGTTAGCTCTCTCTCTCTCTCTCTCTCTCTCTCTCTCTCTCTCTCTCTCTCTCTCTCTCTCTCTCTCTCTCTCTCTGTGCCTCTCTTTTACGCAGCACGCACGCAGCCACTGCGCATCACTGAAACAACTGAAGCTATAGACCACACAGCCAGATGCAGCACAAATTCAGACAGGACCAAACCCACTCAGCTTTACGTGTTATAAACAATGCCACGGCGGGCAGAATACATTAAAATAAGGCTTAACGTTACCTTTGGAAGAGTTGTGCGCGGCGAGTGTGTGAAACTGTAGCTGTGTAGCTACAGCTAAGTAACAGCTGACTACTGTCGGTCCCTCGGACACTGCAGATGAATCTCGCCCGTTAAATCATTATCGACCGTCATATTTGCACTGACACGACTCGAGTCAACACTTGGAGGAGTTTGAATACTGCGGGAAGCTTTCTGTCTTCTTCTCTGTTGTTAGTGTTTCTGTGTGGCAGCACTAACAGCGCCACACACGCTCCACACAGGCCTGGGGTATGTAATGTACTACAGCGTTCTACTGAGCGCACCAGCCAGCTGTGAGGTTTTTTTTTTTTTTAATCTAATTCTCACCGTAGTGACTTTGAGACATTGTATATGTTATATATCGTTATCCACCGCTCCATTTATTGATTATCTGCCGGCTTCATTGTAAACAAATGCACATGGCCAGACGGCCATGGCTGTGAATTGCAATCTGTCAAAATGACGGATGGCCTCAAAATCTTTCCGTCACCGTTTTAAAAAAACGGTCAATGACGGAAAATATCCGGTTAACGCGACCCCTGGTATGGTCTGCTATTAATTGTCCGCATTGTCTCCAGCATTGGGTCTGGTGTCCTGTTTGTTTTGATTTTATTCTGGGGGTTATGAAAAACCTCACCTAGTTCTTCCAGCAAAAGCTTCTCCAACACTGTGAGTTTGTGGTCGACATCTAGGTGTGTATTATGGCAGTCCATTCCTCTGGGGAGATTACAATTTCCAACTCTCTTTCCCATTTTTGCTTTATATAATCTGTTGAGTGGGTCTTCATCAATGAAATACTTGAGTACAGATTCCCAATAATTTGTCGGGAGGACTTTAAGTTATAAGCTCTCATGAACATTTGTGTAACCCCAGATTGCTCTTCTGTGCCCTGTCCTTTCACCTCACTTTGATAATAGTGTTGTATTTGTGATACAAATCTTGTCTAGACCATATTTTCCAGATATAGACTGAAAGTCCATTCATTTCCCATCCTTCACTAATGAGGAGTATGATGTAATTCCATACCTTATCCACTGTCTGTATTTTGAATCTAGGGATGCAGGCTTAAAATCTGGGTCGTATGCTGGCCACCTCAATATTTTTATTTCTTTTTGGATCTGAAATTTCTTCACAAAGTCTAGCCACACATTAAGTGAAAAACAAACCCATTGATTCTGGAGATCAGGTAAGTCCTTCATAACCAAAGGGCAGCCCAACAAAGATTGCACAGGTCTACTTGATATTGATAATTCAATGTCTTTCCAGTTGGCTTCATACTCAGGGTTACACCAAATAATCAAAGGTCTTAATTGTGCTGCTACATAAAAATCCCTCAAGCATGGTAGAGCCATCCCCCCCTCCTCCCTCGGCAGCTGCAATGTATTGTATCTTATTCGAAGATGCTAGGCATTTTGAGGAAACTTCTCCCTTTAATTGACTCATCAGCTTACTTAACCCTCTATTATAGTTTCTTATTGCCTCATTTAAATTATTGTAACATTGTCTGGGCAGCTACTTATCTGATTCATCTCAGAAAACTACTCTTAATGCAGAAGAGGTTTCTGAGACAGATCTCCCACTCGACTAGATATGCGCCATCAACACCTCACTTTTTGAAATATCGACTCTTATCTATTGATAAAGTGAATGCCTATCAAACACGCCTCTTCATCCAGAAGTTTATTAACAGGAAACAACATCTGCCTATTACTTTTCATAATTTCTTTATTCCGACTACAGATATTCATTCCTATCAAACAAGGCTTAGTAATAACAGCTTATTTTTACCGTCGTCCCAATCACATCAATAGCCTCGTAAACCCGCCTCTCCCGGAACTGCATTTCATTTCATTCTGAGGGAGAGTCTGGCCTCATCCCCGCTCCAAGCGTCTGGGGTGGGCGGGAGCTGGGCGGGAGTAGTAGCGTTGATAGACAACCCCATTCAGCCAATCAGCAAGTTGGTGTAGTGACGGGGCTTTGCACCAGTCGGTCCCTGATTGGCTCGGCCTTCTGAGGGTTTCAGTCCAAACGTTTAGAATGGGGATGAGGCCAGACTCTCCCTCAGAATGAAATGAAATGCAGTTCCGGGAGAGGCTGGTTTACGAGGCTAAAACATCAAGTCATCAATTCAACATTACTTATAGAGGCCCCAAGCTCTGGACTGAACTAAACTCATCACTGAGGTCCATCTCCTCCCATTGCATCTTTAAAAAGAATCTGAAGGAATTTTTACTCTCCACAGGAACCTAATTATCTTTCCCTACTCGTTCTTTAACTATATTTTCTCCGTCATTGTTCTGCTTTTGTCACATATTTTTTTGCTGTTAGTGGCTTCAAGTACCTATTGATTTCTTGTCTTTTTCTTTTGTGTGTTGTTGTCTACTTGTCTTTTGTTTTGTATTTTTGACAGGGGTGGAACTCTGTACAAGTACAAGTCCCTCCTTGTGCATCATTTTACGCATCGTTTTTGTGCTAAACAAATAAACCTAAACCTAAACCTAACCGTAAACTAAACCAGAGGAACAAAAGGAACATGAGGTGCTTGGCAACAAGTTTAAAGTTTCATTTTTCAAATGATCTCTGTTAATGTGACAGGAAACTGAAACAGACTTCACACACACAAAGTCCTACCAGCCAGCAGCAGCATGAAGCTCCAAATCTTCCAAGACGTCTTCATAGTGATGAGTGAACTGCTCAAGTCCTATTCAGACGACAGGAGTGGTGATGGAGACAGACGGTCAAACTGAGATGGTGCATTTATTGTCTTTGTGGTACTTCCTCTTTTTATTTCTCAAGAAGTATTTTTCTTTTACCTGCTGTGAAATGAGTCAGTTCTTCCTCTGTTGAAACATGTGGCATCATCATCTCCTCATCATCGTCATCACAATCTATGATAGGTTATTATAGTTCACTCAAACTAAAACTAGCAGTGAAACAATAATTTACTTAAATGAAATAAAAATGAAATGAAATTGACAGTTTAAACTATTTGGGCTCTAATTTCATACCAGGCCACCACTGGAAATTAGCGAGGGCCATGGGTCATTTAGCCCCCAATTTAGCCTAAAATGCCCCCCAAAACCATGCTCCAGGGGCCAAAAAACCATGCTCCAGGGGCCAAAAGTTGCCCCCAAGTTTTTGAAACAGAAATAGCCTATATTTGTATTTGTACATTATTATAATATTACATTAAACAATCATTTTAATGTCATTAATTTACTGTTGCGTCTTATTATTCTCTTGATGTAGGCTTAAAGATTAACAGTCTGGTGTCTCCTCCTCAGTGTCTCTAACCCTCCTCTCCTCCATGTGCATCATTTGTTTCCAACGAAGCCGGTGCGAAATCAATCCATGGAGCGGTGGATGAGGTTATTTATCATCTACCATGTTACCATGTGTGTAGTCTTTGATTTTGAAAAGCACATCAATTTAGTTTTGTCAGAATGGAGCACAAGTCTTAATTGATTAAGATTACTCTGAATGACATTAAAAGCAGATTGTAGCTTTTTTATGGCATTTGTTAATGATGAAGCAGAACAGTACAAAACAGTGTCATCTGCATAAAAGTGAAATTTGGCATCATTTACATTTTGACACGAGACATTTATATATATAGTAAATAAAATGGGACCCAATATGGACCCCTGGGGGACACCATTTTGAGTCAACAAAGGTTTGGAGGATACACCATCAACCTGAACACTTTGTGTTCTGCCGCTCAAGTAGTTGCCAAACCACATGACAGCTTTTGAAGACATTCCAATATCTCGCAGTCTCTGGCACAAGACCAAGTGGTCAACTAAGTCAAAAGCCTTTGATAGATCTAACAACAATGCAACACAGTATTCTTTAGAATCAATAGCACTTATGAGATCATTTACAGTGGGAGCCACATAGAAATTCCCCTGCCATGCTGCTGCCATGCTGCTCCCATGCTGTTCCCATGAGAGTTCCAGCAGAGCTCCAGCAAAGTCCCAGCAGCTGGAGTGACCCCCTCCTTTTCCTGGGTGTGACTAGTTTTTACTGGAACTCCACCCATTCAATGAAATACATGACATGACCAGTAGATGGCGCTTCTCTCACAGAACAGTACATATCGCCAGAGGCGGCATTTAAAGTGCCGCTGGTGGTGAGTGGAAATTCACATAATTCATAGAACCACGAGTACATGTTTGATTTAAGAAGTGAAATTATAACAGACCTAGCTACTGGAGATGCGCTGGCCACTGTTTTATCTGGAAATAAATTGTTGTAGCTATGTCAATTTTTTTTTTATCACAATTTATTTACTGTGACTCTACATAGGAAAAAACTAATGGAGTGATGAAAGCCTTTTTAAGATGTTTGCAGTTGCAGGTATTCAGTGCATGCCTTCAACCAGGGAATTAGCATTATCATTGCTCAATCTTTTGTTTGCCCTAATGGGCCGCCTATTGGTCACCCATTGTCACACAAATCGCACAGAGCCTGCAATGGAGCTGGCTGTTCAACTTTGAAGGAGGACCGGGGGAGGGGAGGTTATGTTGGAAGGCTAGCTGGACGGTCTGGACCAGACTCTCTCCTGAGCAACAACACACTCCAAACCCCTGAACATTCACACCTGCTCCAGAGCATTACCATCTCCAAGCATCCCCCACCACTTTGACTATGAATTGATTAGAAAATGAGCAGGTATTTCCTTAGAAGGTCCTGCTTTAAACATTTTTATTTTCATTATTATCTATCTTACAAAAAATGTTGTAATTTTGCAACAGTGCTTCATGGCATAGATTTGGAAAGGCACATGTGGCAAGGTGAAGAGGGTCCAGGGCGGGCTTTGAACCCCAGACTCTCGGGTAACAGTCATGTGCGCTAACCATTCGGCCAAAGGGACATCCCCTTGGCCAAGTAGCCAGGGCGCATGATCAATAGGAGGCATAGTGGCAGGACCCTCAACTGTCTCACACACACACACACACACACACACACACACACACACGCGCGTCACACAAGTCAAACAGGATTGCACATCATATGGAGTCAGTGCTGGAATTTAATTTAACTCTGTACTTCCTCTGGATTAAATGTATTAATTAAATGTATTGATTTTTCACTATAATTTACTACTTATAGTACTAGCCTATACTGTCAATCCCCCTATAAACCCCATTCCGATTTGATATCACAACTTCACAAAGTTGAAGACACCTGCTGCACCTAGTCGAATCTTTGTATGACTGAATTATTCTGCATAAGACCCTGACTAATACTCATAGTAATGCTGCATTAGCATCAAAACAAAGTAGGCTAAATAAAAAATGATCATACATACATAGTCTAAGAAAAAAAGTGGAAAAGTCAGGGGCCCACTTTAGTATTCTTTCAGGGGCCCCAGAATTCCTAGCAACGGCCCTGATTATCTGACTAACGTGCTTATACCACTCCGTGGACCAGCGGATCAGCTGGTCTACTGTATGGTCTCTCTCTCTCTCTCTCTCTCTCTCTCTCTCTCTCTCTCTCTCTCCCTCTCTCGCCCTCTCTCCATTGCGCTGTACGTCTTCACAAGACACAGGTCGACATGTGTGGGGTGAGATGGAAATAAGAGCAGAGCGCACTTTCGCTCTCATGTTGAGTTCCATATTAAGACAGGTGCGTCAGTGCCAGTAGATCGCGCGTCAGGCATTTGGCTCTCCTAATGGGAATGGCTGGTTTGACGTGACTTTATCATTAAAAGTGAAAAGAGAGAGAGATAGAGCTGTCAGGTCAGCATAGCGCAGGGGGAGGGATATTAGTATTCTGTGGTGAAAAATACACTCATTCATGAAATTTTATTGAGAATTTTACAGGTGCACAGCGCGGCGACTCTGACCCCTACACCGCAGCAGCCAGCAACAGACTTTTACAAAATAAAAGCATGTGAGCAACATGCATAATGCGTGATAAAATTAATGTCGGCGTTAATAGTTTAATGAGTTGCCATAACGCAACTTGCACAGCCCTAATAAATACACAGATGTAGCCCGTGGTTCTGAGACGTGACGCGCTGTGGTCACTAGAAATTTATTTATTTATTTGCGGATCGGGAGTGAATGAGCAAGCCAGAGATGCACAGCAGATTTCATGGTTGCCGACTGGCAAAAACTGAAAGAGGGGCTTGTAAATAACTGTTTATATTACAGGTTTCACACAAACAAACAAAAAACATCCAGTAGCCCATGTTAAGTCTCAGCTGTGCCATGGCGAGGGCGCAGGACGCACATGTGGTTTTAATTTATGAACCTAATTATTTCTCTTTCCTCTTGTTTGAATAAGGCCGGTCACTTAGGACCACCCTTTCATTTTACACATCCAGTCTCATGCGTTTATATTCACGGACACGTTGGCATGTTGTTTATTTATTGGTTAGGGTTTATTTGCGCACCGTATGCTTCAGTGTTAACATTAAAACCACCACAAGGCAAACATTTACTAGAATGCAAAATCTGTAGACAGGTAAA
The DNA here is from genome assembly GCF_045865225.1 of Trachurus japonicus. Lineage (NCBI taxonomy): Eukaryota > Metazoa > Chordata > Actinopteri > Carangiformes > Carangidae > Trachurus > Trachurus japonicus. The sequence goes on along the minus strand of NW_028221233.1, from coordinate 241,121 downwards.
CTGCGAGTGATATACATTTTTATTTGTGCTCTGTCGGTGTTTATTTATCTTTGAAGCTACTTATAGATCGCCTGTTTTGGAGGCAATTATAGCAATTCATCTGAGGGAAAAAAGAAAGGAGGAGGAGAAGTGATTGACAGATTAACTCGGGTCAAAATCACTGCTCCTCCCCGTGGACAAATGAGACACTGCAGCTGATTTTCACACGGGCTGCAGAGGGGCGTTAACAGTCGTGGCTGCGTTCGCTACGTCATCGCGGGGGATTAAATTATCACCACGGGCCAAGCGGGAGCCCGTCACGGACCCGCCACGGACCCATCACGGTCCCACAGAGGTCCCGATAGGGACCAGGGGGAACTTCTAGGTGGCTACATCTGTAAGACTTTCATAGTGGCTTTCATAGTGGCTCCAGGCCTGGGCTGGACCTGGAGCGGGAAATGACTTTGATGACTACACTGACACCGTCTCATTTGTCAGTTTCTGCGAGGAGGTGTGTGCCCCCCCCCCCCGTTCCAAAAAGATCTACAACAACAACAAGCCCTGGTTCTCAGCCCATATAAGGCAACTGAGGCCGGAGAAGGAGACGTCTAGGCGAAGTGGGGATGCTGACCGGTTTAAGGAGGCCAAGTACCGGTTCGCCATAGAGGTGAAGGAGGAGAAACATCGCTTCTCAGAGAAACTGCAACAGCAGCCCTCTGAGGGTAACCCCTCCTCCGTATGGAAAGGCCTCAAGAAAATTACCAACTACAAACCAAAGCCCCCACAACTGCCCGACAGCCTCTCCTTCGCCAACGAGCTCAACGAGTTCTACTGCAGGTTCGAGAAGGTACCACCCCAGTGTACACCTACATCTTCAACACCTCACTGGCTCTGTGTCGGGTTCCAGCATGCTTCAAGGCATCAACCATCATACCCATCCCTAAGAAGGCCGAGGTCACAGGCCCCAATGACTGCAGACCCGTCGCTCTGGCCTCTGTTCCCATGAAGGACTTGGAGTGCCTTGTCCTGGCCGACCTGAAGTCCATAACAGATCCTGCGCTGGACCCCCTGCAGTTTGCCTACAGAGCCAACAGATCCACGGAGGATGCGGTGAACATGGCTCTGCACTACGTACTGGAACATCTGGACACTGCAGGCAACTACGCCAGGATCTTGTTCATGGACTTCAGCTCGGCCTTTAACACTATCCTCCCATCCATCCTGGAGCTCCAGCTTGCCCGGCTGCGGGTGCCGACTCCCACCTGTAGGTGGATAACAGACTTTCTGACCAACAGGTCCCAGCGGGTGAAGCTGGGGAAGTGTACATTTTTAGCTCCAGAACCATCAGCACAGGCTCCCCACAGGGATGCGTCCTGTCTCCCCCCACTCTTCTCCCTGTACACCAACAGCTGCACCTCCCTCCATCTGTCGATCAAGCTCCTGAAGTTTGCAGACGACACCACCCTGATTGGTCTCATCACCGGGGGGGATGAGTCTGCCTACAGGAGAGAGATCGAACGGATGCGGAGCTGGTGCAGCTGCAACAACCTGGAGCTCAATGCTCAGAAGACATTAGAGATGGTGGTGGATTTTAGGAGGAACGCAGTCCCACTCCCTCCCATCACACTGGGAGACGTCGCGGTGGCCCCCGTCGAGTCATGCCGCTTCCTGGGCATGACAGTCAGCCGGGATCTGAAGTGGGGCCTTAACAGTGAGGCCCTCCTGAAGAAGGCCCAGATGAGGATGTTCTTCCTTCGACAGTTGAAAAAATTCAGGCTGCCAAGGAATATGATGGTCCAGTTTTACACCGCCATCATAGAGTCCATCCTTACCCACTCCATCATCACCTGGTTCCTTGCTGCAGCTGCCAGGGACCTCACCAAGCTGCAGCGGGTCATTCATTCAGCAGAGAGGGTGATTGGCTGTCCCCTGCCCTCCCTCAAGTCCCTGCACGACACAAGGGCCCTAAGAAGGGCAAGGAAGATCATGGCTGACCCCTCCCACCCTGGCCACGGCCTCTTCACTCCGCTGCCGTCGGGAAGAAGGCTGCGTCTTGTGAAGACTGTAAAGTCCCAACACAGACAAAGCTTCTTCCCGTCGGCTGCCAGGCTTGTGAACAGCTCTGGCCCCCCTTTCCCTCTCCCCCTCCCCCTAAGCAATAATGAACACAAACTGCACCTGCACTTTATAATTTAAACTGTCCATTGCAGTTGTTGTGTTTTCACTGTCCTGTCCTGTCCTGCACTTATTAATTTATGTGAAAAGAAATGAACACACACACATCACCACTGAACGTTCCAATTATGTTTAAACATAAAATGGCAAATAAATTAATCTTGAATCTGTAGCGGACCCTTTGTTTCAATGAAAGAAGCGAAGATATTCGTATAGGGCGCTAAACTTTCATTGTCTGACATAGCACCATGAAAACTATGAAAAGGAAATACAGAAAAGAAAGAAAAGGAGATCAGATTAAAAAAACATGAGTGAAACATTTCATTAAAAATTTCATAATACAGATCCAAACCATCAATACACTTCTCCCCATTCAATAAAAATTAAGATACATTTATTATTAGATAGTGTTCACAATCATCGTTAAAACCCAATCAAAGCCTATCAAATAGTGTGGGCGGCATCCTTCAAAATAAAACTAATCCAGACATCTTGAGGATAAAAGGTAAAAGCCCAAAACTGAGGTCCACATACCTCGTTCCTCTTTACCAAGGGAGCTAGTCTCTTATAATGCTGAAGGTGCTGAAGGTGCTGAAGGTGCTGAAGGTGCTGAAGGTGCTGAAGGTGTGGTCTGGTCTAGGAACCATCTGCCTCCCAATAACGATTGCAGCAACCTTATCATCAGATAATACATATGTACATAGTCCAGGGAACTTCGAACCACAAACAATTCAAACAAAGGAGACTCTCCTCCCTTTTCTACCTCGCTGCATCAACACAAGACTGGCCACTAGGTGGCAGTCACAGGTCAGTACTGGAACTGGCCTTGGACAGGCACTTGAGTAGGAGAACAGGGGGAGTCCCCACAGACAGAACAGAGGAAGCAACCAGAGATGGACTAGTACTCCACCCCAGTACTCGAGTCAGAGTACAAATACTACTGGTCAACATTTACTCTGTTACAAGTAAAAGTAGCTCAGTCCACATGTTACTCCAGTAAGAGTAAAAGAGTACTTGCTTTTAAAGGTACTTAAGTATCCAAAAGAAGTAAGAGTAAGAGTACATTTCTTATTGTTCACATCAATGAATGACTCTAATAGTTTGTAAATGAATGTAAGGAGCTTTTAACTCTTGTTAGTGAGAATGAACTCTTTGCTGCTCAGCTGCACTGATGTGCTGCTTTTAGGGGTTAGGGTTTCCTTCACAGACAAACACAGCTGGTGTCCAATAGGATTTTAGAAAAAGACCTGAAAGTAACCAGTACTTTTCAGCCTTCCTACTAATTAACTCCAGTAAACGTAAAAAATATTTGTCTTGGAAATGTATTCAAGTAAGAGTAATAAGTACCAAAGAAATCTAATACTCACGTAAAGTAGAAATCCTCTGGATATGTACTTAAGTACAGTACTCAAGTAAATTTACTCCGTTACTGTCCACCACTGGAAGCAACTCACTGTAATTCACAGTCACACTTACTGTAAAGTAGCACTATCGCAAATTCCAATACTTTGTTCGGCCACTAGATGGAGCCAGTGGTGCAGCGTATGAGATATAAACATCCTCGTCCTCTTTACATATAATAAAAATAATATTAGACAAAGTAACCCAAGTAAATGTAAAATGCCGTTTTTACAATTGATGATTCCATTCATTAAAGGGAAAAAAAGCTATCCAAACCTACCTGGCCCTATGTGGAAAAGTAATTGCCCCCTTGTTAAATCATGAACATACTGTGATAAATCAAATTCTTTTGAAAGTGGAGTTTAATTTCACTGTCCACACCCCCAGGCCTGATCACTGCCAGACCTGTTGAATCAAGTTGAGTGAGGTAAAGGAGGCTAAAAGATCTCAAACAGCAACACATCATGCAAAGAAAAGATGAAAAAAACAAAATCATTGACATCTATCAGTCTGGGAAGTGTTACAAAGCCATTTCTAAAGCTTTGGGACTTTAGCTTTGGGTTCTATTGGAGCAATTTATTGATCCAACAGGTCTGGCAGTGATCAGGTCTGGGTCAGTTTTCCAAAAAAATTGAATTGTCACAGTAAGTTCATGATGTAATAAATTACTTTTTCTTTTAACTTTGGTTATCTTTATCTAATATTAAAATTTGTTTGATGATCTTAAACATTTAAGTATGACAAATACCTATACAAAAAAGTAAGGAATCCGGGAGAAGGCAAATCCTTTTTTACAACAGAACATAGGTTACCATGGTGATTTTCCATAGCAACAAGTCTTCATTTAATCTTGCTTTACTCACAGGAGGAAACAACAGAACCACTGGACTGATGAGATTATTTATTAACAGAAATTTGCAGATTTTATGAATATATGTGTATATGTACAGCATTTAGTTATGATGATGGCATAATGTATTTGAGTTTAAACTCTATTATTTGTGGATTAGGAGCTCAGGATTTAAATAGTTTACAAATATAAACCTGTGTCTCCTTTAGGAAAAGGGTTAACTACTGTAGGTAAGTGACTAAGTGAGGTCAGATGAGATTTGCAATTTGAAAAGTATGATAGCCTACTATAATAAGATAGTGTAAAACATGTATAAAGTATATAACTGTAAATAGCAAAGAAATACTAATTGAAATAGGCACTTATACTGCAATACTATGATTCAACAACAGAAGTAACACTGCAAATGAAAATACAGCAAAAATACTGAAATGAAAATACAGTAAATGACAATTCAGTAAAATACAGTAAATGAAATACTGTAAAAAAGAATACTTTGAAAATACTGTAAATGAAGATTATGTAAAAATACTGAAAATGTTTTACCCTAGAGGGGTGAGGAACCACATAACTTCATTGAATTGACCTTGATTTGCAATATATATATTGGAATATATGGAAGGAACCTTGAATATATTGAATGAAACTCTGAATATATTGAATGAAACCCTGAATATATGGAATGAACCTTGAATATATTGAATTAACCTTGAATATATTGAATGAAACTCTGAATATATTGAATGAAACTCTGAATATATTGAATGAAACTTGAATATATTAAATTAACCTTGAAAATATTGAATGAAACTCTAAATATGTTGAATGAAACTTGAATATATTGAATGAACCTTGAATATATTGAATTAACCTTGAATATATTGAATGAAACTCTGAATATATTGAATGAAACTCTGAATATATTGAATGAAACTCTGAATATATTGAATGAAACTCTGAATATGTTGAATGGAACTCTGAATATATTGAATGAAACTCTGAATATATTGAATGAAACTCTGAATATATTGAATGATACCCTGAATATATTGACTGAACCTCGATCATATTGAATGAAACTCTGAATATATTGAATTAACCTTGAATATATTGAATGAAACTCTGAATATATTGAATGAAACTCTGAATATGTTGAATGGAACTCTGAATGTATTGAATGAAACTCTGAATATATTGAATGGAACTTGAATATATTGAATTAACCTTGAATATATTGAATGAAACTCTGAATATATTGAATTAAACTCTGAATATATTGAATGATACCCTGAATATATTGAATGAACCTTGAACATATTGAATTAAACTCTGAATATATTGAATGATACCCTGAATATATTGAATGAACCTTGAACATATTGAATGAAACTCTGAATATATTGAATTAACCTTGAATATATTGAATGAAACTCTGAATATATTGAATGAAACTCTGAATATGTTGAATGAAACTCTGAATATATTGAATGAAACTCTGAATATATTGAATGAACCTTGAATATATTGAATGAAACTCTGAATATATTGAATGAAACTTGAATATATTGAATGAACCTTGAATATATTGAATGAAACTCTGAATATATTGAATGAACCTTGAATATATTGAATGAAACTCTGAATATATTGAATGAAACTCTGAAAATATTGAATGAAACTTGAATATATTGAATTAACCTTGAATATATTGAATGAAACTCTGAATATATTGAATTAACCTTGAATATATTGAATGAAACCCTTAGTTTCCTGAATGGCATTATATCTTTATATAAAATAAAAAATAAAAGTTTTGAAAAAAAGTGACAAGAAATGACGTCTTGTGGTATTCTCCTGTATCTCTCTAGGGTTTCTGTGAGCGCCCTATAAAGGGTTGAGGTGAAGCAGAACAGAGAGCGTTTGATAACCATAAACACTGAACGAGAAGATATGAAGTCATCAGCCGTTAACACACATAACTGTATCAATATGTTTGATCAATGACATCAGTCACCACGGTGATGTCAGAGGGAGGGGCCTCGTCCTCGATGGCGCCCGCAGCCTGGAACAGGAAGTAGAGTTCAGACAAGACAGAGAAGAAAAGAAGTAACAGTGTTACTGTGCCTTCACATGTGCTTGTGACTAATTACATGCTGATTTTCAATTATGTTCACGCTCTGTGCTCTTTTCTGTATTTAATGACTACGCAAAACCTCCAATAGGCCAGCGAGGCATGCTTTAAACTCTTAAAGCAGCTTTGTGGCTCCTTTAAATGACCAGCACAATCGAACTTTGACGTCAGTCACGTGAAAAGCGTCTAAAAATATTTTGCTGCTTCAGAAGCTGTCTTGTCTGAGCGCTTCCTCGGGAGACTTTGCCTCTTTGGAAGCTTTTGGTGTGAACGCACAGTTACAGAGATAGTTGAGTTTTTCTGAAGTGAGGTTCAAACTGCCCTCTTTAGTAAACTGTAACACCTGCAGCAGACAGCTCTCTGATCTGCCCCTGTTAGCCTACACAGGGGCATTTCTACCTCATATAACCCCACTTAAAAGGAACTGAACTGGCCCTTTACCATAATATACCAGTCATTATCTGTGACGTGACCACAGAGCAACTATGATGAAATCAGTGTGGTTTTCCTCTCTGAGTGATGGTGTGAAACAAACTTCCCTGCTGTGTAGCGTTCACTCTTTGAAACATTTTATCTGTTGGTTAGTTGAGTTTTCAACTAGATGCTGAACAGGTATGAACCTGTAGTGATGGTTGGATTTGTGAAGAGAGACTCACCTGCAGCATCACTGGTCTTCCTGCTCAGCTGCTCTGCTGCTGCAGACACACGTCCTGAACAACAACAACAACAACAACAACAACAACAACAACAACAACAACAACAGTCATGAACTGTCCGGTCTTCTCCAGACACAGGAGCTGCTCAGCATGTCCTGTCCTGTCCTGGGGTTCATTTACCTTTTGATGATGATGACCATTACCGTGACGATGAGCACGGTGTGCACAGCGATCAGCAGCAGGCGGCCGATGGTCAGGACACCGACTGTGGGACGAGGACAGACGGAGGCTGTGAGACAGAGGGGCGTCAGTTTACCATATGACCATATATGAAAAACACAGAATATACAATATATGTCCAAAAGACTTTGTCCTGTTGTCACAATGTGAACGAGGGAAGATCTGATGAGGGCCCAGGTTTAGATGGGGAAACTGTCACTGTCAGCTGCTGCTCCAAACAGACACGTTACAAACTTTAATTTGAAGGGACAGATTAGATGTTGATTTTGTTAACAGTGACCTAATTGCACCCAAACATCAAGCATATATCGGGTGCTGTCTTATCCGGTACAATCCACCACCCCCCCCACCCCCCGAAGCTACATTGTTGCGAGTTGGCTCACACTGCACACTGTTTCCACTGCAACGTTTTTTCGTCATTCTTCATTAGGATATTGTTAAGTTAATTTTGTGGTGGGGACAATATTGTTGTTGACAAAAAGTGGTGGGGACATGTCCCCAACGTAAATGACACCAGGAAGTAGAAGAACAGACAGAGACTGACCTGTGTGTGCAGCCTCCACCTGCAGCAGGTACGCTGCAGAGCGGGACCTCAGGTCTCTCTTCAGAGCACAGCTGTAGTTCCCAGAATCCTGTGCGGTCAGAGGGCCGAGCTGGAGGACGGGGCCAGACTCTGAGAGGACGAGGTCATCTTTGAACCAGGTGAAGTTCAGCTGGTGGATGGTGCAGATGGAGGAGAAGCAGAGCAGAGAGACAGAGTCTCCCTCTCTCTGTGTCTCTCCACTGGAGCTGCTCACCCTCGGTTTGACTGTCCCTGAAATTCATTCAACACTTTACATCAGCTCATTGATATTAATGATTCATGTCAGTGTCAGAATGAAGTCATTGATTCTCTCACCAACAACTGTGACTCTCACTCCGTCTTGTCCAGTGTAGTGTGCTCTGCTATCATCAGCTTCCATCCTGAAGCGAAACCTTCCCTCATCTTTCTCCTGTACGTCTGTGATCTGTAAAGTGCAGTTTCCCTCCTTGTCTCCCAGGTAACTGTAGCGACGGTCGATGGGGTTGTTGGTCCGTGACAGACTGTCGAACACAGACGCAGTCTCACCTTGACAAATGTTATGATCTGTGCACCAGACGACTCTGGTGATCTTCACTGGTTCTCCGTTCCTCTCAGACTGAGGAGTGAAGGAGCAGGGGAGGGTGACAGTCGATCCTCTAACAGCACAGACAGGAGATGAATAGTTCACACTCTGACCCACAGCACCTGCACACACACACACACACACACACACACACACTGTGAGACTGCTGCAGAACTGTTCTCTGATCAGTCTCTGAGTTGTTCTCAGAGATGAAGGTGCAGAAAGTGACTTTAAGTTTCTTTGTTCAGTTAAACATCAACTAAACCAGAGACAACAATATGACAAAAATGAGGAACAAAAAGTCACTTCATTGGTTTGAACTGAGACATCTGGAAACAAGTTGAATCAGGGCTGTACGGTGTAACATAATGTTGCACGTGCTATTAAAAAAATGTCCATATCATGAATTAATTTGCTAAGTAGCGTGCGTGCCACAGCTCTGCGAGTTGTTTGTGTGTTTAGAGTTCTGTATTGTCCCTCAAGGGGAATTTTTTTTTTCTTTTTCTTCCCCTCGAGGGGAAATTTGGTGTGAAGTGTGAAGGGCAACAATACAAGACGCCGATCATAACAATAACAACAGTCACAGTTGGAATAACCATCATGATTAAATTGTGTTAAATGGATAAAATCATGCTGTTCATAAAAGAGAATGACAGACCAGCTTGAGGACCTCGACTTCGCGGATGATATTGCACTTCTCTCACATACACACCAACAGATGCAGGAAAAGTCCCAGCTGCTGGAAATAACTGCAGCTAAACTCGGACTCAAAATAAATGGACCAAAAACTAAAATCATGCGGATTAACTCCAAAAACACAAATCCCATAACCATCACGGGCCAGGCCCTGGAAGAGGTCGATAAATTCACTTACCTTGGAAGTGTAATTGCAGTGGATGGTGGGACAGAGGAGGATGTGAAGGCAAGAATAGGGAAAGCTAGAACAACATTCAACATTCTAAATAGAGTCTGGAAAAACAAAAACATCTCCCTGAAGACCAAACTCAGAATCTTTAACTCCAACGTTAAGACAGTATTGCTGTATGGTTCCGAAACCTGGAAGACCACCACTCACATTGTCAATAAACTGCAGACTTTCCTAAACCGTTGCTTAAGACGCATCCTCGGCATCTTCTGGCCAAACAAAATCAGTAACATCAACCTATGGGAACGCACCAAACAACTGGACTGGTGATGGAGACAGACTGTCTCAACTTATCACTTCCCCTTTTCATTTTTTCATTTTTCAGGAAGTATTGATTGATATCTTGGTGGTTCTGCTACATCATTGCGTTGCAGCATCATTGCGTCCATCCTTCTGTACTGTGCAACCTGCTATTTCCCCATGCTGCCCCTCAATAACAAACAGAAACTTCTCAGAGTCACTCACACACACTCAAAATGTATTGGCTTTCCAACTCCCAGTCTGCCACCCCTCTAATGGTTTACATCATTTCATCATTTCACAGAACTGCAAAAACTCAAAATCTTTCCAAGAATATTTGTCTTATTTCTTGTCAAAATGTCTAATTTCTAGTCAAAACTAATCTATTTCCACTTAAAATAAGACTTGTCACCTAAAAATTTACTTGTTTTTAGATAATTTGCACTTGTTTAAAAAAAAAAAATACACTTGAAATAAGTAGAAAAATCAAAATCAAAGTTTTTTGTGCTTGTAATAGTCGTATTTTTCTACTTATTTCAAGTGAAAATCTGCTTGAAAGAAGTAAAAAAAAAAAAGTGTCTAAAACAAGCTGCTTTTTTATGTGATGAGTTTTATTTTAAGTAGAATGAGATTTGTTTTGACTAGAAATGACATTTTGACAAGAAATTAGACAAATATTCTTGGTAAGATTTTGAGTTTTTGCAGTGAGGTTTCAACGCAAATCTCAAAATAGCAAAAATCACATAAGACTTTCTCACCCTAACCTTACCATTGGTTACAATCAGACATGACTACCTTTCCCTATCCTTAAAGCGGAACTATGCAGGATTTGGGCTGTAATTATTGTGGCTCAGAGTCACTGTGATGGTTGAGTGACCTGTTATGAAGTGAATGGGGTCTAGGCCAATGCGCTCACCCCGGGCGCATGGCGTCTGTCCGACTTCCCATTTGTCCGACTTCCCATTTCTCCGACCATACATTTCTTAATTTTTGAGTCCATTAGTCCGACTCTCTATTTCTCCGACGACCCAACACTTCGACTTCTCATTTCTCCGACCATACATTTCTATATTTTTACGTCCATTAATGCGACCTCCCATTTCCCCGACTTAAGTATGCCCGGTGTTACGACTCCCAGTAATTACGACAGTGTATTAGACCGACAAATCGGGCCCAGAAGCAGGACTTTGATATCAACTTAATCTCCTGTATTTTGACGGCGCCACAGTGTAGCCTAGTCTAGGCGCGTGGGTCCTGCTCTTGTTCCTTTTATGTGTATATATATTTTCGCCTGGTTAAATAAAGGTTAAATAAAATAAAATATATGTATGTGCACAGTGCGATACAGTCAGCGCCACTGTCACTGTGCCTCTGCAACAATGAGTATTTCTGTCACACGGTGCTAGAGGATTGATTAAAACAAACAATAAGATTGTAATATGGGCTGGGCTGCACCTATAGTGCAGGCGGAGGGGCGGGCAGAGACTCTCTCTCTCTCGGGCAGTGACACGCTGTCATTGATTCATATTTCAGCACTGAGACAGCGGACAGCGCGCGATTGGTCGTACCGTAGGCTACACCTTAAAATAAATGTCTCCAGAACCCCCCCCACACACACACACACACACACACAAACACACACACACACACACACACACACACACACAAACAGCGCAGATGCTGTGACCCCCGAACTGACTAAGCCCTGATCTTCATGGCCCATGAACGTTGATAGAAGGAAAAAATAGAAAGAAAGGAGTTATCTGAGTGGTTAATTGTCATATCCACTAGGACCATGTTTTTTCTTCTTTTTAAATAGGATCTGTGAATATAATTTCCTCATTTATTGATGCAGTCATTTGGGCACTAAATGATCAGTAAAACAAGATGCCTCGAGTCCATATTTATGTTTCTTCAGTAGGCTACCTGGCTGATATCAGACTTGCCCACATCTGTGTTATTACAGTAACACTGGTGCACGTTGTGCGCAAATGATGCGCTGAGATCCGGGAGCTGTCCATGGTCTATAGCATAAATATTTATCAGTTGCGTCTGCACACGAGACACGTGTGTGTCATGTCAACGGGCTCTACAAACATATCATATGCCACGTAATGGGACTTATGGCTCATTTTTAATCAATAATAGCCTATACTGCACAACTGAAAATATTGTAGCAACTCCACAGTAATGTTCTTGTTATGATTAAGTTGTGTGATTTCTGACTGACTGTGAATGTGTAGGGCACGGGCAGGTAGGGTGGTTGGATGAGAAACTGAGGGGCCAGAGTGAGGAAGACAGCTGCGTCTGTGTGTAGGTGAGTGAGGGAGGAGGAGCAGAGGAGGGAAGGGAGAGCAGTCATAAGTTAGGGTTATGTTGTTGTAGACAGTAACGTCGGGTTGGACGCTACAGTATCAATAAAAACATGAGTTTAACATAAGCCTCAGACGTAAAATAGCCGCGGAGCGAGCCAGCTTCCTTTCGGCCCCGTTAACCGATTGTCGCCAGATGCGCCAGAGCGCGCACCTCTGTGCCAGGCTCGCGCTCTGGGCGATTTGTGTTTTTCATCTTAACAGAGCGCGCCAGAAATTAATACACACATTCACATGATACACATACCCACAGACACACAGCTGAGGGGCCGAGGCGCAGCACGGAGAAATGCGCATCTGGTGCCGCCCCCCGTGTGTGTGTGTGTGTGTGTGTGTGTGTGTGTGTGTGTGTGTGTGGCATGCACTTCAACCAAGGGGTAAAAGAGTGACATGGGAGAGCAGAGCAGCAAAAACATTTACCACTGCTCCAATAAATGACACAAACAGTAACGCCGGTGTCGGAATTCTGGATGGTCGAATTTAGCCCTGGTCGGAATACAGAGATTATTTTGGTCGGAGCAATGGGCAGTCGGACCAATGGGCCTATAAAAGTCGGATTAATGGGTAGTCGGAGAGGTGGGCCGTCGGATTTTGGGGCCGTCGGACTGACGTATGCTCCCCGCTCACCCCCCCCACTGGCTGAAAACCGCACTTGCAAGATCAGTCGTCCGTCTCGGTGTTACAAATCTTGTCAATGGATAGAAGTATCGCGAGAAACTGCCTTACGGCAGTACGAGATAAGAGCGCACATGACGTCATGCATGTCACGAATCGTGATTGGTTTGAGTTCGGAAAGTCGGAGGAAACCATGGAAACATGAAATGTTTACTGATGAAGTTCAGCTTGTGGCTAACGGGGAGCTAATGCTAACACAGATACACACACCATGGGTCTTTATAAGATCATCATGACACACACACACACACACACACACACACACACACACCTTCGCGTTTTGGAACCTTTATTCCTGTGTGTGTATGTCTGTGTCTTTGTGCCTGTGTGTGGCTGTATTAGCGTTAGCTCCGTGTTAGCGTTAGCTCCGCGTTAGCATAGCGTTAGCTCGGTGTTAGCGTTAGCTCGGTGTTAGCAGGGCTTAGCAAACAGCAGTAAACACAAGCACGTGTAGGGGGGGTGGAGGAGGTGGCGGCGGCGAGTTTTTTTTTTTCACGACAGTGACATGTGCCTCCCAGAACTGTGGGGGAGCTCCGGAGAGGGAAAAAAAGAGAAACCAACGAAGGAGCGAGCTATTTCCGGCCGACTTACATTGTTCTGCTTTAACATTGGTTACATGTTGATATCTTTACTTCATTTTTAACTCATACATGACTTTATATGGTCATCTTCTCTAGGTGCTAGGTACATTTCACATCATTGCACTCCTCCTATTGCCAAACTGCACTTCCTCTTTTATATGCTAATGTATGAGACACAAGGTCATACATGTCTCAATTTAGTCTTGTTAATGCTATTACCATTTTGATTATAGTTGAGTATAGTCCTGCGATCTCAGTCTCACAACAACTGTGAATGAAAATACAGTAAAAAAATAAAAAATAAAATAAAACTTGATGTAAAAATACAGAAAATGTCATCATCAACTGTTTACATAGATAACTGTATCAATATGTTTGATCAATGACATCGGTCAGGCTCCAGAGCAGATGTGTCAATGATGTCAGATGAAGAGGCCTTGAAGAGGTGCCCGCAGCCTGGAACAGGAAGTAGATGGTGTGTGAAACGAACTATCACTTCCCTGCTGTGTGGTGCTCACTCTGAGACCATATTTAATCTGTTAGTTAAGTTGAATGACAACAAGATGATGAAAAGTTATGGACTTTATTTAAAGAGGACCTATTATTATATTTTATTTTTATTATTTTGTTTTATTTTGTTGTTTTTCATTTATTTAATTCTGTAATTTATTGTATCATGTTTTGATTGTCATGTATGAGTGTCTGGACCCCAGGAAGAATAGTCCTTACCAAGGTGAGGACTAATGGGGATCCATAATAAAACTCAACTAAACTATTATTCTACTTTTCCAGCTTTTAAAATGTTGGACACTTGTTCTAAAGTGGTTCTCAAAATTCTACATCAAGGACCCCTAATTTGACACAAATTAGCAGCCGCACTACCCCGCTAGTTTCAACCTCAGCCCGCCTGGTGTGTGTGTACGTGTACCAGAGACTGGTGTGCGTGTGTGTGTGTGCAGCCACAGAGACGGGAAACTCCAGCACCCCAGAGCTGGGAGCGCGCCGTCGCCGTCACTCCTGTCGCCGACAACACGGTAGTTTGCATAAAAGAAACGTAACAAGAAGGAAATTGATATTTAACTGGAGCTCACGGGACCGTACGGGACCTGTAACACAGTGACAGCGCCGCGGAGAGTGACGCCACGGACAGTCAGAACCGATCTGAGTGTTTGGAGCTGTTCAGACTGAGACGCATCTGTCCAAATGCGATCTGAAACTACCTCCTGGAGGTGGTTTCGATCCGTTTTGCAAAAATCGGATTTCATGTGATTTGAGACTGTTCAGACTTAAAAAGAGCCATCCAGTTCCAATCTGGATGGGCTAAAAATCGGATTTTGGCTGGCAGTCTGAACGCGGCCTAAGTGATTTATTATACCTTTGGAGGAGTTTGGGGGGCCAAAAAGACCACTTCTGTCTTCCCATCATTTAATTGGAGATAGTCATTTACCAACCATAGTTTGACGTCTTGGAGGCAGTCAAGAATGGACTCCAAGGTGGAGTTGTTGCTATGACCAGGTTCGAGTGGAAGATATAACTGTGTATCATCGGCGTAGCAAGATATTGCGCTTTTGGAGAATGGAGCCTAAAGGAAGCAAGTATAGGGCGAATAGGATGGGGCCTAAGATGGAACCCTGGGGTATGCCGCATGTGATTGGAGCAGATGAGGAGTAGAGATTACCGATGTTAACAGAAAAGGATCGGTTAGAAAGGTAGGAGGCAAACCACTGGAGAGCGCTGCCTTGGATACCGACCTGGTGCTCAAGCCGATTCAGCAAGAGGGAGTGGTCAACAGTGTCGAAGGCAGAGTTGAGGTCTAAGAGTATTAATAAGGCGGGTTTACCAGAGTCGAGGGAGAGCAGCAGGTCGTTCGTGACCTTTAGCAGTGCTGACTCTGTACTATGCCGTGCCCTGAAACCTGACTGAAATTTGTCCATGATGTTATTTTTATCTAAGAAGGACAGAAGCTGGGAGTAAACAATTTTTTCCATGACCTTGGATAGAAACGGGAGTTTTGAGATTGGCCGAAAATTATTTAGAACAGCAGGATCTAAGTTTGGTTTTTTGATAATTGGCTGAACAACTGCGTGTTTTAAGTATGATGGAACAGAACCATTAGCCAGGCTACTATTGAAGAGGAGTGACACTGTGGGACCCAGAGTGTTAAAAACTTCCCTCAGCAGTTTCGTGGGAACGTCTGTGGTACAGGTAGTTGGCCTAGTATGGGAGACAATGTCGACAATCTGAGAGAGGGACACAGGCTCAAACCTGGTGAGAAGTTGGCCGAACTGCCGATGAGGCAAGGGGGAGCAGGAGTCGGCCGGACCACGAACTGCCTCTCCACAGGCAGGGGATATGGAGGCTGCAGCCCAGCCGGGGAACTTGAAGGCTGCGGCCCAGCCGGAACAGCAGGTTTGCCTGCCAGCTTGCTTTGGCTGCTGGCGGCGGCGAGAGGAGACTCCTCTTCTGGGTCTTGGGGAGTTGGAGGCAGACGACTCACTCTTGGCAGTCCATTCTGCCAGTAAAGCAAGATACTCAACAAAAGTGATCATTCGGTCCAGTGGGTCCTTCTTTGGTCGGTTCATTCTGTCAGGTTTGGTAGGAATGCAGGACCCAAATGCAGACTTTTAAAGAACACAGGCTTTATGTTACCTTGGCGTGACACAGGAACAAAGGAAACACCATGGAACGTGAAAAAATGACAATGAACCAACGAGGACAAAGGGAGACACTGGGGTTAAATACATGAGGGACATTAGGTAATCAAGGGTAGGGAGCACACAGGAAGACAGGACAAGGACTTCAAACTAAAACAGGAACCTAACAGGAAACAAAAGACACAGATCATGACACATAGGAAAACGTAGAACTTCAAAATAAAACAGGAACTAAACTAAACAGGGACTGAACTCAACACAAAGAAACAGACACAGGGACACAGACCATGACACTGGGCACTTTTAGTAGGAAGCTGACATTATATCTAACCGTACGATGATGATATGAGATGTGGTGGAATTTAGCGTTTACCATTCAGAGAGGTCCAACATGTTATGGATGAACTCAACATTCGGAGCATCCTAAATTAATTAGTAGCTGAACTAGTAAACAAGCCAATTTCTGTACCTTTTAGTTACACAACTTCCTTGAATGTGAGAGCAGGCTTGTCATTGAGTCCAAAAGTATTTCAGAGGGAGCCGACGCTGTGTTGTTGTTGGAGTTTTTTATTGATTGAAACGTTCAATAGTGCTTCACTGGGGTCCAATATCACATTAAAAGCTCATAATAGGTCCTCTTTAACAGTGTGAGGGTCATTAAAGTGTCTCTACGTCCTGCTTCAGCTGCTCTGTCTCCCATGAACCTGCAGTGTAACCTCCTCCACGCTCTCTCCTGCTTCTCCACCAATCAGCAGCCACGGTGTGAGAGACTCACCTGCAGCATCACTGGTCTTCCTGCTCAGCTGCTGCTGCTGCTGCTGCAGACACATGTCCTGAACAACAACAACAACAGTTGGTGAGTTGGGGTCATTCCTATGTTCCCACAGCCTTATGTTCCCACACTTCTAACTCCGCGGAGAGTGACGCCACGGACAGTCAGAACCGATCTGAGTGTTTGGAGCTGTTCAGACTGAGACGCATCTGTCCAAATGCGATCTGAAACTACCTCCTGGAGGTGGTTTCGATCCGTTTTGCAAAAATCGGATTTCATGTGATTTGAGACTGTTCAGACTTAAAAAGAGCCATCCAGTTCCAATCTGGATGGGCTAAAAATCGGATTTTGGCTGGCAGTCTGAACGCGGCCTAAGTGATTTATTATACCTTTGGAGGAGTTTGGGGGGCCAAAAAGACCACTTCTGTCTTCCCATCATTTAATTGGAGATAGTCATTTACCAACCATAGTTTGACGTCTTGGAGGCAGTCAAGAATGGACTCCAAGGTGGAGTTGTTGCTATGACCAGGTTCGAGTGGAAGATATAACTGTGTATCATCGGCGTAGCAAGATATTGCGCTTTTGGAGAATGGAGCCTAAAGGAAGCAAGTATAGGGCGAATAGGATGGGGCCTAAGATGGAACCCTGGGGTATGCCGCATGTGATTGGAGCAGATGAGGAGTAGAGATTACCGATGTTAACAGAAAAGGATCGGTTAGAAAGGTAGGAGGCAAACCACTGGAGAGCGCTGCCTTGGATACCGACCTGGTGCTCAAGCCGATTCAGCAAGAGGGAGTGGTCAACAGTGTCGAAGGCAGAGTTGAGGTCTAAGAGTATTAATAAGGCGGGTTTACCAGAGTCGAGGGAGAGCAGCAGGTCGTTCGTGACCTTTAGCAGTGCTGACTCTGTACTATGCCGTGCCCTGAAACCTGACTGAAATTTGTCCATGATGTTATTTTTATCTAAGAAGGACAGAAGCTGGGAGTAAACAATTTTTTCCATGACCTTGGATAGAAACGGGAGTTTTGAGATTGGCCGAAAATTATTTAGAACAGCAGGATCTAAGTTTGGTTTTTTGATAATTGGCTGAACAACTGCGTGTTTGAAGCGTGATGGAACAGAACCATTAGCCAGGCTACTATTGAAGAGGAGTGACACTGTGGGACCCAGAGTGTTAAAAACTTCCCTCAGCAGTTTCGTGGGAACGTCTGTGGTACAGGTAGTCGGCCTAGTATGGGAGACAATGTCGACAATCTGAGAGAGGGACACAGGCTCAAACCTGGTGAGAAGTTGGCCGAACTGCCGATGAGGCAAGGGGGAGCAGGAGTCGGCCGGACCACGAACTGCCTCTCCACAGGCAGGGGATATGGAGGCTGCAGCCCAGCCGGGGAACTTGAAGGCTGCGGCCCAGCCGGAATAGCAGGTTTGCCTGCCAGCTTGCTTTGGCTGCTGGCGGCGGCGAGAGGAGACTCCTCTTCTGGGTCTTGGGGAGTTGGAGGCAGACGACTCACTCTTGGCAGTCCATTCTGCCAGTAAAGCAAGATACTCAACAAAAGTGATCATTCGGTCCACTGGGTCCTTCTTTGGTCGGTTCATTCTGTCAGGTTTGGTAGGAATGCAGGACCCAAACATGAAAAAATGACAATGAACCGACGAGGACAAAGGGAGACACTGGGGTTAAATACATGAGGGACATTAGGTAATCAAGGGTAGGGAGCACACAGGAAGACAGGACAAGGACTTCAAACTAAAACAGGAACCTAACAGGAAACGAAAGACACAGATCATGACACATAGGAAAACGTAGAACTTCAAAATAAAACAGGAACTAAACTAAACAGGGACTGAACTCAACACAAAGAAACAGACACAGGGACACAGACACTAGGCACTTTTAGTAGGAAGCTGACATTGTATCTAACCGTACGATGATGATATGAGATGTGGTGGAATTTAGCGTTTACCATTCAGAGAGGTCCAACATGTTATGGATGAACTCGACATTTGGAGCAGCCTAAATTAATTAGTAGCTGAACTAGTAAACAAGCCAATTTCTGTACCTTTTGGTTACACAACTTCCTTGAATGTAAGAGCAGGCTTGTCATTGAGTCCAAAAGTATTTCAGTGTTGTTGTTGGAGTTTTTTATTGATTGAAACGTTCAATAGTGCTTCACTGGGGTCCAATATCACATTAAAAGCTCCTGAAAAGAGCGTAATATGTCCTCTTTAACTGTGTGAGGGTCATTAAAGTGTCTCTACATCCTGCTTCAGCTGCTCTCTCGCACATGAACCTGCAGTGTAACCTCCTCCACGCTCTCTCCTGCTTCTCCACCAATCAGCAGCCACGGTGTGAGAGACTCACCTGCAGCATCACTGGTCTTCCTGCTCAGCTGCTGCTGCTGCTGCTGCTGCAGACACACGTCCTGAACAACAACAACAACAGTTGGTGAGTTGGGGCCATTCCTATGTTCCCACAGCCTTATGTTCCCACATTTCTAACTTTTGTTGTCACTGAAAATTAGGCCCTATGTTCCCTCAGCCCTTTGGTCCCACCATTGGTTGGGTTTAGGCAATGAAGAAAAGAGTTGGTTAAGTTTAGTAAAAAGACCCGGTAGAGGCTAGACAGGCCAGATAGATAGAGTCCAGATAGGTAGAGAGAGTCCAGAGGGAACATAGGGCCTAATTTTGAGAAAAATCTTAGAATTGTGGGAACATAGGCATGGACCTGGTGGGTTACAGTGATGAACTGCTCAGCATGTCCTGTCCTGTCCTTCATTTACCTTTTGATGATGATGACTGTTACCGTGACGATGAGCACAGCGATCAGCAGCAGGCGGCCGATGGTCAGGACACCGACTGTGGGACGAGGACAGACGGAGGCTGTGAGACGGAGGGGACAGGAACAGGAAGTAGAAAACCAGACACAAACTCACCTGTGTGTGCAGCCTCCACCTGCAGCCGGTACGCTGCAGAGCGGGACCTCAGGTCTCTCTTCAAAGCACAGCTGTAGTTCCCAGAATCCTTTGCGGTCAGAGGGCCGAGCTGGAGGACAGGGCCAGACTCTGGGTGGATGAGGTCATCTTTGAACCAGGTGAAGTTCAGCTGGTGGATGGTGCAGGAGGAGGAGGAGCAGAGCAGAGTCACATTGTCTCCCTCTCTCTGTTTCTCTCCACTGGAGCTGCTCACCAACAGTTGAACTGTCTCTGAAATTCATTCAACACTTTACTTCAGATCAATAATAACCACTATAGCCATAGCAGCAGGTTCATCACCTTTAATTATCGGTGCATGGAGATGAGCGGTCCAGGTCCCCTGTCCCTCATCAAACTCATCAAATACACAATCCAACAACTCCACAACGCTCTGATGGACAAGTTGTGACCTGCACATTCACCACGCTATGAGATAATCATGTAACATTATGTAACATTACGACACATGAAGCAAATACTCTGAACTACTTTCTCTTTTGAAATCCCTCCGCCCAGCAGCCGTGTCTGGAATGTAGTTCCGGCTGCATTTCCCTCTAAAACAACTCTGTGTGGTAACGTTGTGTTATTATCTCATAGCGTGGTGAATGTGCAGGTCACAACTTGTCCACCAGAGCGTTGTGGAGTTGTTGGATTGCCAATCGGCCAATCGGAGGGTTTAAGTCAAAATCGCTGAACTACGCAGAGAATGGATCTTGTTGAACAGGTGATCGTGCATGTTTGTTTGATCATCGGGAAACTGATAAGAGCTCTCACTGCTTTTTCTTTTCCCTTATCAAAATAAGTTTGATGAGGGAAAAACGAAAGTACCATGCACCTCTGTTGCGTTAGCTTAGCAGCCTCGTGTCTCTGCTCCGCCGTTCTAAAAACAGCTTGCACCGTCAATGAAAGCTAACGAACCTATACTGCTATGAATATAGGGATGGCCCAATTTGACAAAATGTTGACCTATCCCTTTAATGCTTCATGTCAGTGTCAGAATGAGGTCATTGATTCTCTCACCAACAACTTTAACATTCACTCCTTCTGGTCCAGTGTAGTTAGTCTAGTACGAAGAGGGGGGTATCATGCACCCCCCGGAAATATACTTCTAACCAGTGTTTCTAGATTGGAAAAAATGTGTAGAAAATGATGAGCTATGTTAAAAAGTTGTCAGAATGTCCCGTGTATCATTTTTATGCAAATTAGTGCCGCCCTTATCGAAAAAACCTAATTTCACTATATCTCAGCCAATATTGCAGATATCTGAACAAATAAGGTGTCTAGACCCATGTTTTGGGGGTCAGAGATCACAATAAAACTATTCATAAAGTGATCACATGTTGGTGGCATGCTAGTAAGCAAACCTAACCCTTTTACCAATTACAAGACGCCAATATTGGAGATACCAAATAAGGTGTCTAGACAGAGGTTGTTGTGTGTTTAACCAAGGTTTATTTGGATCAAACATCATAATAGAACTCTTGTTGATGTGACCACTCTTCTCTTTCCCATGCCAGATAAACAGTCAAGTAAATGGTTCTCCACTATGCATCACTCATCATCGTTTTCACTGAAATCTTCAAAGTTAAACTCATCCTCTCCTTCCTCTTTCTCCTCCTCTTCCTGTTCATGCTCTCCAGTGTCATGGGGATCAACCAGTGAAGTTGGTAGGATAGGATCACAGGACCACACCGGTTTCAACACTCCTTCATCAGTCTTCATCCATCCCTGCCCCTCATCATAGGGTTTTGGTTTTTCCAGAATAGGTTCATCAGCTCGCTTGGCGACACGGTAGTTCACACGTCAGGCATGTGGCTTCAGAGCAGAGTGGCACGGAGGAAGGTGAGCCAGGTCAACCTTAGACTTGCAAGTGAGTTTCCTGTCCTCCCCCACCATGTTGCGTAGCAACTTGGCACGGACAACATCCACTGAAGACTCACAACTCTGTCCAGACATCAGACTGGTGAATTGCTCCAACTGCCTCAGCACCTCAGGCTTGACACTCTAGCAGTCACTGAGTTGACTGAATACGTGAAATCGGGGATTCTTCTTCAAGGGCCCCACCTTCCGGGGCGTCGAGTGGCGCAGTGGGTTAAGCAGGCGCCCCATATATTGAGGCTATAGTCCTCGTGCAGGCGGCCCTGGTTTGAATCCCACATCTGACGGCCCTTTCCTGCGTGTCATTCCCCCTCTCTCTGCCTCCCTATTTCCTGTCTCTCTCAACTGTACTGTCAAATAAAGGCATGAAAAAGCCAAAAATATATACATGGCAGTGGTACAGTCTTCACCACTGAACACATAGAACCCAAGAAGAGTGGTGCGGTGGTCTTCTCCCAGGGATTCTGCAAGCTCAGAGATGTTGAGAAGCTTCCTGGATCTTCACACTGTAGGGGTCTGATGAAGTCAGCTGTAGCAGCCTTGCCCACAGCTTCTGCTCGTACTGTAACACGTCCATCTCAACATCAGTGGGGACAGGTGCATTGGAAGCCAGGCAGTAGTAGTACTGCAGAATCCCTGGGAGAAGACCACCGCACCACTCTTCTTGGGTTCTATGTGTTCTGTGGAGAAGACTGTACCAGTGCCATCAAAGGGAGAAGGAAGGTGGGGCCCTTGAAGAAGAATCACAGGTTTCACGTATTCAGTCAACTCAGTGACTGCTAGAGTGTCAAGCCTGAGGTGCTGAGGCAGTTGGAGCAATTCACCAGTCTGATGTCTGGACAGAGTTGTGAGTCTTCAGTGGATGTTGTCCGTGCCAAGTTGCTCCGCAACATGGTGGGGGAGGACAAGAAACTCACTTACAAGTCTAAGGTTGACCTGGTTCGCCTTCCTCCGTGCCACTCTGCTCTGAAGCCACATGCCTGACGTGTGAACTACCGTGTCGCCAAGCGAGCTGATGAACCTATTCTGGAAAAACCAAAACCCTATGATGAGGGGCAGGGATGGATGAAGACTGATGAAGGAGTGTTGAAACCGGTGTGGTCCTGTGGTCCTATCCTACCAACTTCACTGGTTGATCCCCATGACACTTGAGAGCATGAACAGGAAGAGGAGGAGAAAGAGGAAGGAGAGGATGAGTTTAACTTTGAAGATTTCAGTGAAAACGATGATGAGTGATGCATAGTGGAGAACCATTTACTTGACTGTTTATCTGGCATGGGAAAGAGAAGAGTGGTCACATCAACAAGAGTTCTATTATGATGTTTGATCCAAATAAACCTTGGTTAAACACACAACAACCTCTGTCTAGACACCTTATTTGGTATCTCCAATATTGGCGTC
Organism: Trachurus japonicus; assembly: GCF_045865225.1. Lineage (NCBI taxonomy): Eukaryota > Metazoa > Chordata > Actinopteri > Carangiformes > Carangidae > Trachurus > Trachurus japonicus. The sequence goes on along the minus strand of NW_028221233.1, from coordinate 218,074 downwards.
TTGTAATTGGTAAAAGGGTTAGGTTTGCTTACAAGCATGCCACCAACATGTGATCACTTTATGAATAGTTTTATTGTGATCTCTGACCCCCAAAACATGGGTCTAGACACCTTATTTGTTCAGATATCTGCAATATTGGCTGAGATATAGTGAAATTAGGTTTTTTCGATAATGGCGGCACTAATTTGCATAAAAATGATACATGGGACATTCTGACAACTTTTTAACATAGCTCATCATTTTCTACACATTTTTTCCAATCTAGAAACACTGGTTAGAAGTATATTTCCGGGGGGTGCATGATACCCCCCTCTTCGTACTAGACTAAGTGTGCTCTGCTATCATTAGCTTCCATCCTGAAGTAAAACCTTCCCTCGTCTTTCTCCTGTACGTCTGTGATCTGTTAAGTGCAGTTTCCCTCCTTGTCTCCCAGGTAACTGTAGCGACGGTCGATGGGCCTGTTGGTCCGTGACTCACTGTCGAACACAGACGGAGTCACACGGTGACAAATAGGATGATCTATGCACCAGACGACTCTGATGATGTTCACTGAGACCGGTTCTCCGTTCCTCTCAGACTGAGGAGTGAAGGAGCAGGGGAGGGTGACAGTCGATCCTCTAACACCACAGACAGGACTTGAATAGTTCACACTCTGACCCACAGCACCTGCACCCACAGACACACACACACAGAAAGTGACTTTTATTTAAACCAGAGGCAACAACACAAAAATGAGGAACACAACGTTACCAGACAGAGTTGTTTTAGAGGTAAATTCATGCAAAACCACTGATGCACGTTGCCTTCAGGGACAGTTTTTCATCATCAGTCTCTGTATTTCCCTCTACAACAACTCTGTGTGGTAACGTTGTGTTATTATCTCATAGCGTGGTGAATGTGCAGCTCACAACTTGTCCACCAGAGCGTTGTGGAGTTGTTGGATTGTGTATTCGATGAGTTTGATGAGGGAAACCAAGAAATCCCATAATGAGCCTCCGTAGCGTAGCTCTGAGCAGCTCACGGCTCTGCTCCGCCGTTCTACAAACAGCTTGCACCGACAATTAAAGGTAACAAACCTACTGCTATGACTATAGGGATTATGGTGATGGGCCAATTTGCCAAAATGTTGAACTATCCCTTTACTGTAATGTTTTTTGGTTCTTTTTTCAAATGTTCTCTGTTAATGTGACAGGAAACTGAAACAGACTTCACTTCAGGAGAATCAATCAATCAATCAATCAATCAATCAATCAATCAATCAATCAATCAATCAATCAATCAATCAATCAATCAATCAATCAATCAATCAATCAATCAATCAATCAATCAATCAATAATTATGCACACACAAACACACAAGAGGACCTACCAGCCAGCAGCAGCATGAAGCTGCAAATCTTCAAAGTGGTCCTCATGGTGGTGAGTGGACTGAGCGGTGACACAGCTGGTGATGGAGACACTTACTGTCAAACTGGGACGGTGCGTTCACGGTCTTTCTGTCTACTATCACTTCCTCTTTTCATTTTTCAAGAAGTATTCCTTTTGTACCTTGGTGTAAAATGAGTCAGATTCTCCTGTGTTGTCACCTGTCGACTGTGTGTGTGACATCAAACAGCTTCTGGTTCTGTGTAGTAGTAAAGTATAAACCTTTATTTTACCAGGCAAGAATTGCTAAGAATACATTCTTAATAAGGCAATGGCCTGGTAGGAGGTGAAAGACCTCCTAAGGGCAAGGGAGAGGGGGAGTATAACATTAAAATATAGACAATAAAAGCACATACAACAACAGTGACACAAAAGAATAGAGACAATAAGCCAACATAATGCAATGACCACAAAATGACAGTTAATTTGACGCACAGTGTCAGTCACTACGTTTACATCACACTTGAAAAAAACAAATTATTGCCTTAGTCTACCTTACCTAATTTGATTGGAAACCGTTTTTCTTCTTAATTAGAGTTAAACTGGACCATGCATGTGCACATGCTCCACAACAGATAAAATGACACAAAGTAGAACCCGGCCTGAACCAGGCAAAGACATTTTAAAAAGCACTGATTGAGGACATTTCATTCATGTAGGCTGAAACCCGGTCGGCAACTGAAGTTGAGAACTCTAAGTTATTTATTTCCATTTTTTTTATTCTGTGACAGAAAAGTCAACAGAAAGGAGTCCGTATTAACTCACTGACCCGATGCATATCCACGCCCATTTTGAGGAGGACACTGTCAGTTATTTGATCTTCTCTGTTGCATGTAAACTGGCACAAGGACAGAAGTCCGACAGGACGCTCAAATGGAGCTGAGCATTTAGCTGAGCATGTAAACACACTGAGCGATGTAAACGTGAGAGCGCTCCCCAGGCAAAGTCAACACAGGACTGTTTAGGTTGTAAAAATGTCCTAATTGAGGTAGTTTCCAGTAAACTCTGGACTATCTCCCTTCAGCACACTTGGATTGCAGTGGACGAGCAGTGTGGAGGAATATTAAATGGTTGTTGTGTAGTTTTATGGACTTAGTTTTTGTGTCGGGCCCTATTATTACTCTCATATAAAGTTCTGGTTGGACTAGGAACCGGCCTCCCGGGTCTCCAGATGACCTTTGAGGAATAAAAACCTACTCCAGAGTATTCATCAGCATGAGGGGGAGTCGATAATGACTGAATCTCATTTTTTTGTGAACTATTCCTTTAAGGGAGTTCTTCCTCAGTGGATGTGAGGGTCAAAGGTCAGAGGACGTTCTTATGATGTCATGTAAAGCCCCCTCATGTAAACCGCCCTGCCTGCACTGCAAAAACTCTAAATCTTTCCAAGAATATTTGTCTTATTTCTTGTCAAAATGTCTCATTTCAAGTCAAAACTAATCTCTTTCCACTTAAAATAAGACTCATCACCTGAAACTTATCTTGATTTTAGATCATTTTCACTTATTTCAAACTAATTTTCACTTGAAATAAGTAGAAAAATCTGCCAGTGAAAGCAAGTTTTTTGTGCTTGTAATAAGAAAGAAAAATTTGCTCCACTATCAGATTTTTCTACTTATTTCAAATGAAAATCTGCTTGAAAGAAGTAAAAAGTGTCTAAAAACAAGCTGCTTTTTATGTATAACTATGTATAAATATATTTTAGGTATAATGAGATTTGTTTTGACTAGAAATAAGACAAATATTCTTGGTAAGATATTGAGTTTTTGCAGTGTGTGTCACCTGGTGGTCAGGTGAAACGTCTTCAGGTCTCTGCAGTGAAAACATCAGCGTCTTCGAGGGCCTCTCGTCCAATCAGAGGGCTTCGCGCCTCGCTGCCGCCCCCCCCCCTGAGTGGCGTTCAAGGACTCGTGGTTCCACCAGCGTGCACAGAGGAGGATGGAGAAGAGGGCGGGGGGGAGGTGGGAGGGGGGGGGGTGCAGGTGTCCTCCTCATGCTGACTCAGCAGGTCTGCAGGTTTATAAACCGGGGCAGAGACGCTCGGCCCGTCACCACGGAGACGATGGCTCGGCTGCTCGGCATCACCTGCATCCTGCTCTGCTGCCTGGAGCTGCTGCACGGCAAAGCCTCAGGTAAGCAGCTACCTGTGTGTGTGTGTGTGTGTGTGTGTGTGTGTGTCTGTGTGTGTGTGTGTGTGTGTGAGTGTGAGCTCTGTGCTTCTTACTGTAGATGTAGAGTTTAATGTAAACAGGAAGTTTCTGACTCTAAGAGGAAGCAGAGTGTTGCTGGTCGGGACTATTTTCAGCGGCGGATGGATCCACATGAATCAGTGTCTCTGTTTGTTTCAGAGAATCTCTTCTTTATATTTAAAGGGACATTGTGTAACTTCTCCTGTTATCTATTCACGAAAATTGATTATTTTGTTCAAAAGTACATTTTTCATTCATTAATTAATAATTAATTAAGAGCTGTCGGCTCAGGTCGAGGTGGCGTCTGTGAAAAGTCACCGCGGTAACGCAGTGAGGAGGAACGGAGCGTTACACTGATGCTGCATTCACCTGCAGTCGGGCAGACGGCCGTCGCCAACAAACCAGATGTCATTTTAGTCACAGAAGTCCAGAGAAAGACGGTAAAACAATACCACATCGCCATGACAACATATTGTCACGTGTATTGTGTTGCCTCGTGCTGACGGACCACTTGTTTACATAGAGGCTTGTTTATGCCGTTACGTGCAGCGGCTGTCGTCCGTCTGCCATCTAACCGATTTCACGTGAATGCAGCATGAAAAATACGACTGAGTTGCTTGCGATATACAACCACAACACTAGATGGGAGTAATTCCTACACAATGTACCTTTAAATTTAAATATGATATCGTATAATCTGTGTGACTACAAACTGAACAGTGTCCGACTGTGACGCTGCAGTTCATCACCTGTTGTCTTGTCTGTATGCAACATCTATGTCACGTCTGTTGCTCACCCTGAGGTTTCTCCTGGTTTTCCCTGTTAAAAGGGTTTTCTATGGAGTTTTTCCTCAGTAGATGTGAGGGTCTAAGGACAGAGGATGTTGTTATGATGCCATCTAATATGTCAAGCCATTTTAACATTTAAAAGCCAGACTGGATATGTGTTGCAGATCTGTAATTCAGTTTTGTCTAGTCAAAAAGAACATTTCAGATATCTGCAACTACTGTACATTCTTCCTATCCACAATTGTCATTTCAGATCCACAACTACATTCTTCCTAGGACAAATGACGTAACTTTTGCCATTCATGTGTATGGGGTTTATCATTACAGATATCTATGATTCAGTTGCAGATATCCGCTATGTGAGTTACGGATATCTGTAACTGAATTACGACTAGTACTAATTCCAGTTTGAGATATCTACAGTTTGCTTCTGACTAGTCATAATTCCAGTTCTAGATATCTTTAATTCACCTCAATTAAAGATATCTACATGTCCCTTTTCAGATATCTGTAATTAAGTTTTGACTAGGCCAAATGAAGTTGTAGATATCTGTAACTGGAATTAGGAATAGTTGTAATTCAGTTACAGATATCTGTAATTCACATAGTGGATATCTGCAACTGAACTGTAGATATCTGTAATGACAAACCCCATACACATGAACGGCAAAAGTGACGTTGTCTGTCCTAGGAAGAATAAAGTTGTAGATCTGAAATGTTCTTTTTGACAAGAGGCAAAACTGAATTACAGATATCTTGAATGAAATATCCAACTATTTAAAATGTAGAAAGACGTTGTTGATATCTTCAATGTTAATTCCGGAGACTCAAACTTAGCTTTTAAATGTTAAATCTGCTTTCCCTTTGAGACAAACTGTTTGTAAAAATGGGCTATACAAATAAAACCACCTTGATTGCATGATGTCGCTCCTGTCTGTGACTCTGACCCTCATGATGTCACAGCTTACTGATGATAGATAGAGATAGATAGAGAATACTTTATTCATCCCTAGCAGGGAAATTCAAGTTAGTCCAGTAGCTCACACAACAATGACACAAAAAAGATGAACACAAAAAACATTTTAACAAGTGTTATATAAAATGATGTCGCTGTTGTTGTCACGTCGATGTCGTGCAGAGTACCAGCTGGACTCGGAGAGCCTGAGCCAATGCGAGTTGCTGAGGGGCGTGGCCGTTGCCAAGCAACAGGGTGCGGCCCCTCACTGTACGGAGGACGGCCGGTTCAGGTGAGTGTCGATGATGACATCACAGCACATGGGTCACGCTGAAGCCTGTGATGTCATGACGTGTGTGTGTGTGTGTGTGTGTGTGTGTGTGTGTGTGTGTGTGTGTGTGTGTGTGCAGGCCGGTGCAGTGCAGTGGTCAGGAGTGTTGGTGCGTCGATGCTGAAGGTCAAGAGGTCGTCGGGACTCGAACCAGCAGCTCTGCTCCGTCCTGTGAGTTACTGTGACGTCATGAATCACAGGATGACACTTTCCTGTCTATCTCTACTATGGCTGTCAAGTAAAAAGGCAACAAAAAAAAAAGAAATCTTACCACTTTTTTCTAGAATTTTTTATTTATTTATTTTTTCCTTTTTCTTTTTTTTTTCTTTTAGAATTTTACCACTTTTTCTAGAAATGTTGAAGTGTTTTTGGAGAAGTTGTACCAGTTTTTCCCAGAAATTTCTCTACACGATTTCCAAAATGTCACGCCATTGGTCCTCATTTGAACATACATTAACTATAAAAAGTAATGTTTAAAGTTTCAAAGTTTCAAAGTTATCTTTATTGTCCCAGTTGGGAAATTGATTTGCAGCCAGGACATCCAAAATACATAAAAACATACAATACCAATAAATACACATAAAACACACACACAGAGCAATCAACCTCTGTTATGTTCTTCAGTCTCAAAACAAATATTTGTATATTTCTGGTGTTTGCTTCAAAATGTTGTCGAATGGGGGTCTGTAGTCTAATTTGTGTTAATTTAGGGTCCTTGATGTAAAAAGTTTCGAGAGCCACTGAGGTAGAGGATAGATAGGGGACAGGAAGAGGACATAACATGAATCAAGCTGAGTCTTAAAAACTGAGAGACGCCTGTGTCGTGTGTCCTCACCTGTCTGTCTTCAGGCCCCTCCCCCTGTCAGCTGCAGGCGGTGCTCACCTGCGCCCCCTCAGGTGAGTATGAGTCGGTGCAGTGTGACTCCAGCAGGGGGCAGTGTTGGTGCGTGGACCAGGACGGGATGGAGCTGTACGGGACCCGACAGAACGGGACGCCTGAGCGCTGTACGTACACACACCTGACCTCTGACCTCTGACCCCACACTGCAAAAAACAAAATCTTTCCAAGAATATTTATCTGTCAAAATTAAGCTCTTTCCACTTAAAATAAGACTCATCACCTACAAATTAACTTGTTTTCAAACTAGTTTTCACTTGAAATAAGAAGGAAAATCTGCCAGTGAAAGCACGTTTTTTGTGTTCATAATAAGAAAGAAACTATCAGATTTTTCTACTTATTTCAAGTAAAAAATATGCTTAAAAGAAGTAAAAATTGTCTAAAGAACAAGCTACTCTTTGTGAAAAGTCTTATTTTAAGTTTTTTTATTATTATTATAACCTTTAGGTTTCTCCCATTGAGATCCAAGATCTCTTTTGCAAGAGAGACCTGGCCAAGAATGACAGCACATAGTTTCAACACATAGTCACATTTATTAAAGACACAAAACAAACGAACAAACAAAAAAACCAAAAAAAAACCAATTACATTTTCAAAATTAGTTAAAAGAATTTACAAGTACTTTGAGTTTTTGACTAGAAATAACATTTTGACTAGAAGTAAGACAGATATTCTTGGTAAGATTTTGAGTTTTTGCAGTGCAGCACTAACCAGGAGCGTTTGTCTCTGACCTTCAGGTCCTGGCAGCTGTGAGGTGAGGGAGCGGCGGCTGCTCCACTCCCCCGGCTCTCCTACCTCCCCCCCTCAGTGTGCAGCCGACGGCCGCTTCCTGCCCGTTCAGTGTAAATTCATCAACACTACCGACAGGACCGAGCTCGACCTGCTGCACGCCATCACCAGGTACACTCACCTGACACACCTAATGTAACACTGAATTAGTAGGAATTTAAATTTTAGTTTGTCATTTGCAATAAAAAAAACAAAACAATTGGTCCTATGTTAATAGATAGAATATAATTAGTAATGTAAATATATTTGGACTATATTTGATTTGTTGTGAGATTAATTCATGCATAATAAACGTGATAATCGTAATACCTGTGATTATCTCTCTGACAATAACCGTACCAAGTAAATCTAGTGACATCCATCACCTGTCTCACCTGTGTGTGTCAGTTTCCCAGAAGCCTTTGGGACGTTCAGCAGTTTCAGGAAGACGTTCCCGTTTGTCTCCTCCTACTGTTTCTGTTCAGACAGTCGAGGCCGCGAGCTGGAGGACACAGGTACATGGTGATGATGATGATGATGATGATGGTGGTAGTTATGATGAAGGTGATGATGAAGGTGTGTCGATCCCGTCCAGGTGTGGAGCTCCTCCTGTCTCAGGTGTACGACTCGGCCTTCTCCGCTCTGCCCTCTGGTTGCTCCTTCTCTCAGTCCAACATCTACAGGATCTTGCAGCGGAGGATGCTGGGAGTTCGCCTCGCCCTCACCGGACGCTTCAGATGTAACGTCACTCACTGGTCCTAACTGGTTTAGATTAGATTAGATTAGAAAACTTTATTGATCCCCAAGGGGAAACTGATTTGCCACCCAATAAAAACACATACATCCACTTGACAAATATATACACAAACATTTCCATACCATTGCACAAAACTTATCAACATGATTGGATACTTCATACGAGAGAGTAGGCTGCTCAAAGCAAGTGATTTAAATTGATATTAATATAGGCAAGGATAAATAAATAAATATACACCTCCAGAAGATAAAAAACAACAACAACAGACAACCGCTATTTGTGGTTAAAATATCTGACTGCTGCAGGAACAAAGGAGCGTCTAAGTCGTTCAGTAGAACACCGAGGCATCACTAACCGCTCACTGAAGGAGCTTTCAAGCTCCTTAAATATATTGTGGAGTGGGTGGTTATCATAGAGAAGGACTGTTTTCAACTTGGTCCTTGTTCTCTTCTCCACTATTACCTCAAGCTTATCTGGGTTAAAACCAATCAATCACTTTATCATCTTATTAATTCTGTTCTTGTCGTCAATGGATATACTGCCTCCCCAGCACAGAACAGCGTAAAATAAAACACTAGCCAGGATGCCCTGGTAGAAGGTGCCTTACAGCCTTGGGCTAATGTCAAAGGATCTAAGTTTCCTAAGAAAGAAAAGCCTAGACTGAGCCTTCTTTACAAGGACCCCAGTGTTTTCAACTGTTTGAACAGGTTTGAACTGGTTAATAACACTGTCTGTCTGTCTGTCTGTCCCAGGTCCGTCCCCCTGCGAGGAGGAGCAGCGAGCAGCGACGGCGGCGTCCAGCGTGTTCGTCCCGTCCTGTGACATCAGAGGAGGCTTCACCCCCACCCAGTGTCAGAGGGGGGGGCAGTGCTGGTGTGTCGACCCTGCAGGGAGAGAGCTGCCCGGGACACGGCGGCTCGGAGACGCCCCGCACTGTGGTGGGTGTTCACCAGACAAGACGCAAGGGTTTCTTTATTTTTTTAATTTATGGATAGCCCCTTGAGATGAGCAGCCATCTTGTTTTTGAGGGGGTCCAACATAAAACGAAAAGCACATACAGTCATGACAACAGACATACATAGAGGCTCTCAAATACCCATCCACCATCCATATACAACAACCAAGGCATAATACAAAACAACACAACAGAGCACAGACGGTAACGGTTCACGGCTCCGCATCATCCATTAATTCCTGATAATCGGCACCTCGTCGGTCACTATCCCTTATGTAGCCGATGTTATCTGGCCCGCTGTGCTTTGTTTTGGTACAAACTGCCCCAGGTGGGGTTCGAACCCTGGTTTCCCGCACGGTTACATGCTGTCATTCCAACATCCCACCATTTAGACATACTATTATTCCAACATACCACCATTTAGTCTTACCACCATTCCAACATCCCACCATTTAGACATCCAACCATTCCAACATCCCACCATTCCAACATCCCACCATTTAGACATCCCATCACTCTGACATCCCACCATTTAGACATACCACCATTTAGACATCCCACCATTCTGACATACCACCATTTAGACATACCACCAAATCCGATATCCCACCATTTAGACATACCACCATTCCAACATACCATCATTCCGACATCCCACCATTCAAATATCCCACCATTTAGACATACCACCATTCCGACATCCCACCATTTAGACATCCCATCATTCCGATATCCCACCATTCCGACATCCCACCATTGCGACATCTCACCATTTAGACATACCACCATTTCAACATACCACCATTATTCCGACATCCCCCCATTCAAACATCCCACCATTTAGACATCCCACCACTCCGACATCCTACCGCTCCAACATCCCACCATTCCAACATCCCACCATTTAGACATACCACCATTCCAACATCCCACCACTTTAACATCCCACCATTTAGACATCCCACCATTCCAACATACTGCTATTCCGACATGCGAACGTCCCACCAACTCTCTTTCATCATTGCCTAAACCCAACCAGTGCAAACTCTTTTGGGGAAAAAAATTTAAAAATTAAGTGTTGTGTGGGATGTCGGAATGGGGGTTGCGGGCGATGATGCAAACCGTTGTGCCAAGAGATCAATGACCACTTGGCAGTCGGGTTTGCACGTCCGTTATGGGTGAATGAGTGCACCCGCACCGTCCGTTACATATCACAGTATATAACAGTCAAATCCTCCTCCTCCTCCTCCTGTTCCTCCTTCTCCTTCTCCTCCTCCAGGTCCAGCTGACTGTCCCTCTAAGCGTCGAGTGGCTCTGTCCCGTCTCTTCGCTGGTCCTGTTTCTCCTCCTCGTCTCACCAACTCCATCAGACTTCCCGCCTCCTCCTGCGCCTCCCTGCTCCGTCCTCTGAGGGACCTCCTCCTGCCCGTGGACTCGGACCCCACCTCCTTCCTGTCTCAGATGGTGGACGTCCTCCACGGTCTCTTCCCCTCGGTGGGCGGGGCTCTGCAGGCTCTGGCGCGCTCCTCCTCCTCCTCCTCCCCCCGGATGCTGCAGGAGAACCTGTTTGGAGGGAAGTTCCTGAAGAACGCCGCGGCCTTCAACCTGAGCGGCGAGGTGGGGGCTCGAGGAGCTCTGGGTCTGGAGCGTCTCTCCTCTCAGAACCTGCAGAAGAACCGGGACCTGGTGCGGTCGGTCAGCAGAGTCCTGGAGGATCAGAGCTTCCTGTCGGCGCTGAAGCAAACGCTGAGAGAACTGAGCATCTCCCAGGACGAATCCCTGGACCAGGTGAGACTGCAGGTGGTCATGCATGAGGGACTTCATTTATAAAAACTGTGCGTAGGATCATTACAAAAAGTGTATGTGCCTCCAAAAGTGAAAGTTAACGTGCGCCAAAAAATATTCAGATTTATATAACCCTGCGTACGCACACTTGCAAGTAAACTTCCCTCAGTGTGCCTACAAACGTGCACACCTGAATCAGCTTCATGTCCCGCCCTGTACACACCCTTTTTTAACCATAGATGGTCAGTGCAAACCACCTCATGAATGAGGTCTGCATGTAAAGGAACCTGGCGTGCTCCTGTTCTGTCGTTGTTGTGAATATTGTCTGCAGGTGAGAAAAGAACGATAAAAGAGATTTCTCAGTGATGCGTGATTAAAGTCCCCTGATCTGGCTCTACAACCACTGATGAGCATAGGTATCGCTCCTAATCAATAACACTGCACAACAGAAAATATCAATTACCTACGTTAACTGCCCACAATATTATTACTTTACTCTTAGCGTTTCTATGTCCTTTAGTACCTTTTGTTTACTATTTTCCTGGTTTCCTCCTTATTTGTGCCAAAAACCTATTGGTTGTGATCTATAAGTAGTCTAATTTCAAAGAGAAATGAACAAGCACAAATAATATTTTATATCACTCGCAGTTTATTTATAGATTTTGATTGACAGGGGAAGTCCCGGAGTCAATCAATTAGGTACCGGTTCCGATCGGCAAGTCAAATTAAGCCTTGAATGCCTATGAGCGGTAGGTCAATTGAAGTGAACGACATAGGCCTACGTCTCACTCTCACATATCACGTCACTTTCTTGTTGTTCTATTCTGTTTTACAACCAAGGACCACCATGTCTTTAGGCCACTTTCCTTGCATCACCAACATTTCAGAGCTCCCCCTAAGTCGGCTTTCAGGGGAACTCGACTCCCCCGTAATTTGAACACTGGTGAAGGGCGATAATAAAAACAACTGTCCTTCTGACTCTACATTTCTTCAATCTGACTTCAGTTCACTGCCGTCTGTGTCGCCAGTTCCCCTTTTCCTCCAAACCATGTGTACACACATGGGTCAGAGTTTGCTTGGGGCTGTGCACATTCTCCCGTCAAGTTTGTTTTTTATAGATCACAACCTTTGAGTTGAAAGTGACGTACGCCACTTTCAGGCCCTGTTTAGTGTTGACGGATGATTGACAGGAGTTCTGAGGTCACAGAATGATGCTCCCCCTCCTCCTCCTCTTCCAGGTCCTCTATCCGCTCCTTCGCTCCTGCTCTGGTGATGACAAAGACGGCGACGCGGCGGCCATCTTTGTTCCCAGCTGCTCGCCCGACGGTGGTTACCAGGAGGTTCAGTGTTGGAGAGGAGCGTGCTGGTGCGTTGACCCTCAGGGGTCGGAGGTGCCCGGGTCTCGGACCTCCTCCGGCCGGCGTCCTCGCTGCCCGTCCCGCTGCGAGACAGAGAGAGCGGCGGCGCAGCAGGTGAAAGGAAACCTGGCGGCCGGAGCTGAGATCTACGTCCCGGCGTGCTCCGAGGACGGGGACTTCCTGCCGCTGCAGTGCGTCGGCTCGCGCTGCTTCTGCGTGGACGGCGAGGGGAAGAGGACGAGCGCCGGAGCAGCAGGGGGCGCCGCCAGCTGTAAGTCACGACTAGTGGTGTTTTAATTCAAACCAACAGAGAAAATATGCAATATGCACATAGGCCTGGACTACAGGAATACGATATATTCCTAAACGCACATTTTTCTGTCCAGTTGGGCCTCTCAACCACACAGCGATTTTACCCACAAAAACGGAGATATTTGTAAACGGATAAAAAAGTGGAAAAATAAAAAAATATCCGATTGAGTGGATCCGTGTAGCAATGTTAAACGGAGCTGGTGTTGACGCGATGACGTCAAGCGCCTAGCGACAAGCCGCTCGCACATGCATGGAAGCAAAACAGTTCTCAACAACAATGGCCGACATGTACCGGGCTATCTATGTGTGCTTTGTACTTTTAGGCCTCATCTCAGCTCTACACATGAACGTAACGTTGTTGCATCAACTGCATTCCACCAGTACGCAAAGGCGTCTGCTGCACCCAATATTACTGGATAGCCCCAAGCGTCCATGGTTTGAAATCCACCAGAAACGCCACACTGGACCGTTTGGCTGCGCATGCTCATAACCTTCTGTGGCATTTTCCATTTTGCTAATCGCCACCTATCTGCCAGGCATGGCATTGGAGGCTTCAGAGGCGATCATTTTCAGTTTTGCCTCTTCATATGGACAGAGATATTTCTGTGGTGTGGAGTTTTTTTTTTAAAACGAGGACGAAAATATCCACTTGAAAAAATATCCATATACGTGTAGTCCAGGCCATAGAGTTTTACCAGGGCTTAAGTTTATCACGGTGCTGGTTCCAAAAAGTGAATGTGATTTCTGCATTGTGTTTTGGATGATGTCAGAAAATCAGCTCTGTGACTAAAACACAAGTTTACGTAGTTCAGTGAGATAATCTTCACATATGAACTCCTTTTCTACTGTATCTGAAGCTTAATGTGATGTTCAGAAGTAAAAAGCTAACGTTAGGCTTTAACGGACTACTACACGGTCACGTGACTGACGTCACCACCACTAAGCTTTCCACTGGTTTCAGCTGCTTTATGTTAAAAACATTGTCTAATGGGGAAATGGGACTGTTTTGACTTGTTGAAGAACCATAAATAACATCAGATAACCTCCATTAGACACTCTGGAGCCACAGGAACCAGCCTGTCATTGTAACGAGTTGAGTCGTGATGCGTTCACTGTCCGTCTGTTGTGTTTCAGGTCCAGAGACGACGTCACAGAAGCTTCCTCCGTCTTCAGGTCAGTTCAGCTGCAGCTTTAATCACAGCTGTGACTGTAAACATCTGGACAGCTGTGACATGCTAACCTAGTACCTATCCTCCTCCTCCTCCTCAGGTAGCTGCTCTGAGGCGTCGGCCCTCGCCGCTGCGTTCAGGGACCGGGTGAAGAGCGTCATCTCTCTCTCTAACTCCTCCCACCTGCCGCTGGGATACGGCTTCCTATTGGCCGAGGGCCTGCGTCTGACGCCGGAGGAGCTGCAGATCAGCCAATCAGAGGAGGAGATGAGGATTTCTGAGTCGCTGCTGAGCCAATCCAACGCCGCTCTGCGATTGGCTGCTTTCTCCAGTGAGTCTGACCGTGAAGAAACACTATGACCTCACCTGTCAGGAGAGTTAATGTGTGAATTAGAGCACTGGAAAAGAGAGTAACGACACCACCATTGACTCCCGTGGTTAAAGCCTCATGCGCCCCTAGTGGCAGGATATGGGTGTTGCAAAAGCGCCCAGAAAACTCATTCACTCCAATGTATGTGTGTTGCCCACTTGCTTGTAAATTGGTGAAAACGGCCGTGTTTTTGTTTTTAGGTGTCTTGGATATATCAAATTATACTTATAATTTGTTTATTACAAAATGTAGATTGAAACATTAATGTAGACAACTGTTTTTTTTGTTTGTTTGTTTTTTACCAGCCTATGTGTTAATGTTTATCTGTAAAGGATCCTCAATGATGCTATTAACGTGGGTGATCTATAAATGTCCTTAAATGATTGAAAACACCACACTGCTCATTCACCAGCAATGCAGAGTTGTCAGTTCTTGGGCGCTTTTGCAAAACCCATATTCCTCCACCAGGAGGCGCTTCCATTGGACAATGCGTGTCGTTATACTCTCTTATTCCAGTGCTGTAGTGTGAGTAAACACGATGTCACTTCCTGACGATGTCGTGGCCCTTCAGAATAAAAGCTCCAGAGAAACAGAAGCTGCAGAACTTCATAGAGAATCCATTGACCACACGACCACACGACCACATCTGATCATAGTCTGTTCAGTCCAGGTGTTTTATTGATCTGATTAAAAACATAGTAATAATAATATTTAGGGCCATTAGTTGACTAATTATTGCAGACAATGATAATAGCCTACAGTGTTTACAATTAATTAACGAGACTATGACGTAAAAATAAATACATTTTAAAAACTGACAGTGAGTGAGTGTCACGACTTACTGTATTTGGCCCTTCAAATTAAAAGCCCACAGTTCAGTCATATAGATTTTGACTTAATTTTGACAAGACACGGCTTCAAATGTTTTTTTTTTTCTTTCTGTGACCAAGCAACCAATGAAATTCAGGTTGACTAATGAGTTCTTGCTCGACTATATTGATGATATTGATAATAACAACAGCCATTAGAGCTGGTGGTTCGAGTCTCCGAGTCAAAACGTGTGAGCTCAACAATGTGTGTGTTGTCCTTGTTTGGGTTACTGATGATGATGGTGATGATGCTGTTGTTGTTGTTGTTGTTTTGCAGCTGTCCAGATGTTGCTGCCTCCCGGCCGTCGCTCCTATCAGCCCTTCACTCCTCAGTGTGACGCCGACGGCCGCTGGCTCAACACACAGTGTTACCACGGCTCAGGTAACACTCACCTGTCTCCACCTGCTGCTCAGTCTGAAGTATCATCACTCTGTGTTATATTTACATATTTACATCATATTCTTATACAGCTGCAAAAACTGGAAAAGAAAAAAACAATTCCGGTAATTGAGTTATAGGCCGTTAATTACGTGTTAATGTCAAGAAATAGCCAAGAAATAACAATTCATTGTAGCACGGTCAAGAAATTGTCAATTTCATATTAATGTCATGTTTTTCATAAAGGTAAAATATTACACATGCTTTTTTCATGCTTTGAATTTTTTGGGGAAAGACCAGAATTTTTCTCCACCAAGTCCTCTGCAATTGACTGATATTTCTGGGCTATTTCTACATAATCAATTGTTATTTCTTGGCAATATTTCTCAACGTTATGACACAATTAATTGTTATTTCTAGGCTATTTCTTGACATTATCGTGTAATTAACGGCCTGTAAATTAAACGGCCTTACCCACATTTCCTCAGCAGAAACGTTGGCAATCTTGGAAATGATGTGACAAACATGTTTTTATCAGAGTTTAGTTTATTTTAGTTTATTTGCACATTATATAGCCTGCGTAAAAACAATGAAAATACTGAAATTAAACATTGTGCAGGAGAAGTGGAAGCCAGAAAAGGCTGATGAAATTACATCTGCTATGTAAAAACAACAGTGGTCGTCTTAACAAAAACAAGATAATACAGAAATTCAAAGAACTGTGATATTTAACTTATTTTATTGATGAAGTAGAACCGTCTCTTCACAGTGAAACATTACATCACAGATCAGAGTGACATCATCATGTAAAATAACCACAATAACAAAGTCTGTGTGTATGTGTGCGTTCAGCTCAGTGTTGGTGCGTCGATGAAGATGGAGAATACATCCCAGGCTCCCTGACCAGCCGCTCACTCAGCCTGCCCAGATGTAAACACACACACACACACACACACACACACACACACACACACACACACACACACACACACACACAGAGGAAGATCAGTATAAATGAACTGAGTTGTGTTTGAGCTGGAAATGCAGGAGGCGACAACCTGAACGTGTGTGTGTGTGTGTGTGTGTGTGTGTGTGTGTGTGTTGCAGGTCTGACTTCCTGTCAGAGAGCTCAGACTCATTCTCTTCTCTCTGGTTGGACGAAAAACATCGACGCTTCACCGTACGACCCCAAGTGTGACGAGGTAAGAACACACACACACACACACACTCTGACACACACGTTGCTGCACTTTTAAACCAACATTTAAAGGTATTCTGAAAAGAAAATTTAATTTGAGCCCACTATGGGTCTTAACATTAGTGTAATAACCAAGGGGGCAGTTGTGGGTCTGAGAAGTGAAGTCACTTCCGCGTTCAACAAACTGCAATCCCCTCTTCTTCCTCTGGGGGCTGGTGTCAGAAAGCAGCATTCTCCATAGACCCCCATGTTAAAATCACCCACTTTACATCCTCAATAAACATGTTAAAAGCCTGGTGTCACAACGTTTTTTTTTCTCAATCGATAGTTTCTACCCCCGCACACACTCTGAGGGGGGTGAATTTTTTTTAACTCTACCGTTTTACTGTTATTAGGTTAAAATTCTGGCCAATTAGGGCGCGGAAACGTTGAGTGACAGGTCCGAGCAGCTCCGTGGACAGCTGCTTCGAGGCCAGTGGGCGGGTTCTCGGCCAGCCAATCCAACATGGCGCTGTTCAGGCCGCCATATTTGAGTCACAAAAACGACTCCCCAAAACCAATGGGTGACGTCACGGACGCTACGTCCATTCTTTTTACAGTCTATGGTAATAACTCATCTGTCAGACGATGGAGCCCAAACTTTGTGCAAAATTCTATTTTCGAGTAAATCCGGGGTGAAATCCCGCCCGCTCGGTAACGACCAATCAAATTAGTTTTCCTTACTCGGGTAAACTTGTGTGGAAACTTGTGGAAGGAGGTGGAACAAACAGGACAAACAGCCATTTCTGAACACCTTTAAAAGTTTCTCAGACTCTGTGTCACATTTGAAAACCGTGGATCAGATTTGATCAATAAAACAACTATCGATGAAATCATAGATGAGAAATATTGTGTCTGTTCAAAACATTCATATACTTTAACTCCGCCCACATGTCTAACACTTGTATTTGTGTGTGTGTGTGTGTCAGGACGGCCGTTACTCTGTGCTGCAGACAGGGGGCGCTGCAGGTTGGTGTGTGAACCCTCAGACCGGAGAGAAGATTCAGACGGCGACGCTGAGCGCCAGCGGAGAGCTGACCTGTACGAACACACACACACACTCTCTCTGCTGTCAGTCACTTCACTGTGTTAAAGGGATAGTTCAACATTTAGTCAAATTGTCCCATTGCCATAATCTCTATAGTCATAGCAGTAGGTTTGTTACCTTTAATTGTCGGTGCAAGCTGTTTTTAGAACGGTGGAGCAGAGCCGTGAGCTGCTCAGAGCTACGCTACGGAGGCTCATTATGGGATTTCTTGGTTTCCCTCATCATCAAACTCATCAAATACACAATCCAACAACTCCACAACGCTCTGGTGGACAAGTTGTGAGCTGCACATTCACCACGCTATGAGATAATAACACAACGTTACCACACAGAGTTGTTTTAGAGGGAAATACAGAGACTGTTGATGAAAAACTGTCCCTGAAGGCAACGTGCATCAGTGGTTTTGCATGAATTTCCCTCTAAAACAACTCTGTGTGGTAACGTTGTGTTATTATCTCATAGTGTGGTGAATGTGCAGCTCACAACTTGTCCACCAGAGTGTTGTGGAGTTGTTGGATTGTGTATTTGATGAGTTTGATGAGGGAAACCAAGAAATCCCATAATGAGCCTCCGTAGCGTAGCTCTGAGCAGCTCACGGCTCTGCTCCGCCGTTCTAAAAACAGCTTGCACCGACAATTAAAGGTAACAAACCTACTGCTATGAATATAGGGATTATTATGGCAATGGGCCGATTTGCCAAAATGTTGGACTATCCCTTTAAAGTGTTGGTGGTGTGTGGTGCGTTCAGGTCCCAGCTGGTGTGAGCTTCAGGGTCTTCAGTGTCGCCCCGACGGCTCCTTCCTCCCGCTGCAGTGTGATGTCACTTCCTGTTGGTGCGTGTCTGTGGACGGGCAGGAAGTGGGCGGGACCAGGACGCCTCGCCAGACGGGTCGGACGCCGTCATGTGACCGTAAGTCGCCGCCGTCGTCATTCAGCGGGTCGTTGCCTATGACGACAGACGGCAGCTTCTGATTGGTCTGTCTGTCTGTCTGTGTGTGTGTTCTTGTCACTGTGTGTCACTTCAGTGTGCTGATGACACGGTCATAGTGAGTCTGTTGCCCCGGGACCAGTGGTGGATGATTTTATCAGCTGCTGTGATGATTCCTTTTTAAACTTCAATGTGACAAAAACTAAAGACTTGTGCAGAGATTTTAGAAGGAACTCTAACCCTCCACCCCAGGGCCGGCTCTACGCAGGGGCAAGAGGGGGCAGCAAATAAATGTGTTGCCCCCTCAAATCCAAATTTTAGAAGTTGAGAAAGCACATTTTAATATACTAAATGTGTATATTACAAGTTGACAAAATTATCTGCAGTAGCACAAAAATCCGCCAAAAAGGGGACACTGTTCTTTTCTAAAATGTTCTGTTCTTTTTTCTTCTTTTTTTTAGTGACCTCTCAGTTTTGTAAATCTTGACCATAGTAGACCCCCCCCCCCCTCTTCTCTGAGTACACCAGAATGCTTCACTCACATTTTAAAATCAAAAAAATGTTCTGGGGGGGATGCCCCCAGACCCTCCTACAGGGGTTTAGCTACTCACCTTTTTCACCCCCTCTGGGTTTGCAATGCATCTTCAGGTACAGTATATGCACCCCTAACCCCCCCTATAATGTGGCTCTTTGCATTACGACAGTAAGGACACCCCGGCCCCTAGTTGGACAGGTCTGAAGGTAGAGGCCTGACAAAGTGAAATCCACTTCTCCAGGTTGGGGTTGGACACATAGCCAACAACCCAATTCAATGAAGTTACGATAAGCACAGAGAAAAAACAGTACTGGAGCATGATGTGTTCACATGATGCCCCCTTCACATTTCTGACTGCCCCCTCATATATGCTGCCTAGAACCGGCCCTGCTCCACCCCCAGCAGTAATTAAGGGAGAGATTGTGGAGCGCGTCACAACCTTTAATGAAAACACAGACATTGTGTATAAAAAATTGCAGCAGCGACTGCATTTTGTGCAACAAATTAATGACTATTTTTAATCATTCTATGGTTGAATCAGTGCTGACCTTTTCCATCATCTCTTGGTTTGGCCGTCTCAAACTAGGAGATAAAAAGAGCCGGGAACACATTGTCAAAGTGGCCAGTAAAATTATTGGGGTTACATTACCCGATCTGTCCATAATCTCTCACAGGAGGATAATGTCTAAGGCTCAGGACATTATTCAGTGTCCTGACCATCCTCTCCATGCCGAGTTTGAGCTCCTTCCCTCTGGCAGGAGATTCAGATTGCCAAAAGCCAAATGAAACAGACTGAAAAACTCATTCATAACACAAGCAATTACCCAACTTAATTCAAATACTAAACAGTCATGATACACCCCGCTTACTTATCTATTTATTTATTTACTTACTTATTTATTTTCAATTGTATGGAACAGCTCCCAGTTTGCCCTCTGGGATACTTGTCATTTCAATGTTGTGTGGATGTGCTCTATATGTTCTGTGTTGTTTTTTTACCTTTCTGCAACATGAATTTCCCCTGGGGGACGATGAAGCTGAAGTTGAAGTTGAAGTTGAAGTGTTTGTCTCCAGGTCCCGTCTGTCCCGACCCCGTCGTTACCCACGGTGCACTGCTCTGCCGGCGCCCGGCAGCAGCCGACGGCCGTCAGAGCTGCGATCTCGTGTGTCACCATGGTTACCACAACTCGCTTCCTGTCAGCAGCTTCACGTGTGACACTGGGAGTCGCCGGTGGGACGGAGACGACAAACCGCTGAGAGGAGCCTGTCAGAGTGAGACATCGTTTTACTTCTCTGAGGATCTTTGTGTGTGTAACACGTTTACACACTTTGATTGTTTTTCTGTGTGTGTGTGTGTGTGTGTGTGTGTGTGTGTGTGTGTGTGTGTGTGTGTGTGTGTGTGTGCTCGTGCTCAGTGTCTCGGCCTCTCGAGACGGTGTCGTCCTCTCAGCTCTGGTCCTTGTCCTCGTCCTGCTCTCAGATCAGCCGGTTACAGTCTCTGTTGTTCAGCTCCATGACCAGCAGGGGGCTCTGCTCCCAACAGGTGAACACACACACACACACACACACACACACACACACACACACACTCTTGTCATAATACCAGAGTCTCAGTACTAGTCGATACCAACACCAGTGAATTTTGATGATTCTCGATACTTATTTGATACCACGATTTAAAAAAAAAAAACAGAACCCATGTGTTTCTAAATTCATTAGTCTACTTCAGGCATCACCAAATGGCGGACCTCGGTCCGAACCCGGACCGAGTGATGCTTCGATCCGGACCCGAGACCAATCTCTAATAAGTTAACATTTTCCTGGAGCATTTTTTTCCGACGGGACAGCGGGCTCAGCTATAGGTCAATACGGCAGCTTCACTCAATTGAGCCAATCAGATCGTTTGTTTACCCTGCGCGGCCAGTGCGTCTGAGAGGGAAAGAGAAAGGAGACGGACTGATGACAGCTTGTCTTGCTCCAAAATAAAAAAAAAAGTTGATGCTGAAGTCAAAGGCGAGCCGCCGGGCGTTTGTGGCCGCCGCTGCCGCCTTGGTTTAAGCGTGTGTGCGCGTGGGGGCCGTTCAGATGGGTCTCTTGTTGCGCGCACAAGCCCATTACTTTAATGTGCGCTCACAACGCCGTAGCGGTGCGTATTCAGTGCGACGTGCTTGTTTCCTGCTTCTCCGCCGGTGTTGTGTCAGACCCCGGTTCTCCCTCGGTCTGTAAACTTCTTCACGCGGAGCTCTGCCCCGTTTGGAAGGAGAAGGAAGCCCGTATGCGGGAAGACGTCGCTTCAGAGATGTAGAATGTGTGTTATAGAAGAGAAACACCTATTTCAGGACTACTGACTTGTATCACCAGAACAGAACAGACACATCCTGTGATTTTCAGCCTCCCTCCATATTTAATGGAGGGGGACAATGCAATGACAGTGCAGCTATCAAGATGCTTTTGACACCTTGGCCTCAAAAAAAGAAAGGAAGAAAGAAAAAAGCACCAAACAAACAAACAAACAGGGAAACCCCCTTATTTATTCGGTCTTGTTCTCTTTAATTGAAATACAGGCCTTAAATTAATTTGCCTGGGGGCTACTTTTATTCATGGTAAAAAAAAAAAAAAAATTAAAAGCTAGTTGTTTACTATACAAGTGCACTATGTTAAATGTTTCCTGTGTTGAAAATTGACGATAGATATGAAAATGCACTTTGTTGATTTTATTTATTTGACATAGGGGTAGGCTATAAGACACCATTTGGACTTTATAAGGTTCGGACCTTTCACTTGGATGAAAGTTTAGTAACTGGACCTCAATGAATTTTAATTGAATACCCCTGGTCTACTTTATTGAAAAAAAAACTGTTTCACATCAAACTTTTTGTGTTTAAGCTCCACTGAGCTTCAACAACTTCTCAGGCAGAAACATGAAGTAAGAACAGAGTTAAATGGTAAATAAGTCTCAACACAAACAGAAAGTCACGTAGTCATTGATTCTCATTCATTCACTTTCAGGCTGTTTTCACTCAGACTGCTGCAGAAACGACTCATTGTTTTTCAGTTTGTTTGTTTCACATTCACACGCGTATGTTTTTCCTCTGGTCCAAACCATCATGGATGTGAACAGATTCAGTTCACTAAACCAGTGGGTCTCAAAGTGGGGTCCGGGGACCCCGTGTGGGTTCAAGGGGGCCCCCAACGTTTTCTTGAAATTTACTATAGAAATGCTACCACTTTTTCTAGAATTTTTTTCTTTTTACCTTTTTTTGAGAACATTTTACCAGTTTCTTCTAGAATCGTTTAAAAACTTTTTTTTTTAGAAATGTGACAACTTTTTTCTAGAAAAATTTTAACTTTTCTATTTAGATTTTTCAAAATCTTTACCACGTTTTTCTAGAATGTTTTTAAAACTTTTTTTTTTGAGAATTTTTACCACTTTTTTCTAGAAATGTTTAAATATTTTTGGAGAAAATTTACCACTTTTTTCTCTACAATATTTCCAGAAAAAACAAAAATCTTCGCACATCTATTTCTTAGGCAGGTGTGTCAGAGGATGACAATTAAGTCCAAATTAGAAAAAGAAGAGTTCCCGCACACATGGCCAACTTGCAGAATTTATTGTATTGCAACGTTTCGGTACTAGACCTTTTTCAACAAATGTGGAAACATTTGCTTGAAAATGTGGAAACATTTGCTTGAAAAAGGTCTAGTACCGAAACGTTGCAATACAATAAATTCTGCAAGTTGGCCATGTGTGCGGGAACTCTTCTTTCTCTACAATATTTCCAAAAATTCACGCCATTGGCCCTAAGTTGAACGTACTTTATCTAAAAAAGTAACATTCTTCAGTCTCAGAACAAATATTTGTGTATTTCTGGTTTCCTTCAAATTTTGTCCAATGGTGTAATTTGTGAACTTAGAGTCCTTGATGTAAAAAGGTTCGAGAACCACTGCGTTAAACAATTGCACGTTACTACATCTGTGTGTGTGTGTGTGTGTGTGTGTGTGCAGCTGCCCGTGTCCGGTAGCTCTGTGTCGGTGTGTGACGGCTCCTCGGTGCAGCTGCAGTGTGTCGGTGTCGGTGTCGGTGCTGAGTCGGTGGATCTGAGGCTCAGGTGGAGCGTGTCCCTGTCTGAGCTGCCGTCCCACAACCTGCCCGACCTGCACGACGTCGGTGAGTCTGTTTCCTCTTTTATAACATGTACAAGCAAACTGTTTTTAGACAAGCCCTGAGGATAGTGAATGACCCCTCCCACATCCGTCACTCAGTTTGACCTCCGACCCTCAGGTAGACGATACAGAGTCCCTCGCTGTAAACTCAACCGTTTTAAGAATTATTTTATCCCAACTTCTATCAAATTTCTTAACGAGTCTGTGCAATAATTCTTATAGTGCTGTTACCATGGTGAATTTATGAGGTGTATGTATGTGCTATGTTGTGGGATGTGTGCAATATGTGCTATGTTATGGGATATGTGCAATGCTGTTGGATTAACTCATTGAGTGCCAACCACGTAATTTCTCGTTTTTCGTTCCCATGCGTTGAGTGCCAAAAACGAAATTTTTCGTTTTTTGCTTTTTTTTTAAATTATGAAAATAGACACTTTAATACACATTATATGTAAATTTGGGGACTCTACGACGAGGAGAACTGAAATAGATGACGATCAAAGTCACATGACAGCTCATGATCTGGAAGTTTTTATCATAACTCAGCTTCTGCAAACGGAGTTCTGCATGCAGATGCAGCGCAGCTGCTCCGCTGCTGCTCCGCTCTCACCCGCGAGGCTGCAGCAGCTGGGAGCTGAACCAGGAAGCTCTCAGCCCACTGTCCCGCCCGGTCTTCATCTGGAGCAACACCGTGTCCTCCCCAAAGTCCTCCCGCGGTAAAATCTGATGGTCTCTGG
The DNA here is from genome assembly GCF_045865225.1 of Trachurus japonicus. Lineage (NCBI taxonomy): Eukaryota > Metazoa > Chordata > Actinopteri > Carangiformes > Carangidae > Trachurus > Trachurus japonicus. The sequence goes on along the minus strand of NW_028221233.1, from coordinate 194,117 downwards.
ACCAAAGCAGACCGGCACCACCGACCCGTACCACAGACGGACCGCGACCACCGGCGGGACCGGTGTTCCCGAGCCGCTGTGGCCGGCAGAGCCTCACGTTCCGCGGCGAGAGGCTGTGACACGGCACGGTGCGTCTGTGTTATTGCTGTTTAGTGGCGCCCCCCCCGCCCCCGATGGTGGTTTTGTGAATAGAACAACAATTGTTGTATATATTTATCTTATACGAGCCCTTTGATCCAGAAATGCGAGTGTCTGAAGAGCGACAGACACAAACAGAGCACCTTTCATAAAAGACGCTCTATCTCCTTTTCTAGAAAAAAAGGAGGGATTTTGGTGAAACCCAGCCATGTTTAGCTTGGCTTTTCTCAGGAACGGAGGCACGTAGAAACAAACGGTTTGTGGCCATTTGAAGGATAAAGTTAACCCTTTCAAATGAGCTACAGTATGTGTTGGTGGCAATAATATAGAATACACTATGGCTCTAAAATAAAAAGTCAAATATGGTCTAATTTGCCGGTACACTTGACTAAAACTTTGGAAAGGAGCGCGGCACTCAATGAGTTAATATGTTTGAGGTGTATTGTTCTTTTTGTTTTTTGTTTTTGTCATTGTGGCCATTAAGGCATTTATGGAGCAGCTACAGTGTCCAAGACAAATTTCCCTGAACGGGACAATAAAGTTTATCGTATCGTATCGTATCGTATCGTATCGTATAACAACAACAACAACAACACACACACGTGATCAGAACCATCAGAAGTTGATCAGGTTGTGTTCTTCTGTGTTCAGGTTTGTTCCTGAACGAGTCCAGACTCCTGGAGGGAGTGCAGAGGCTTCTGGGAAACATCCGGTCCATGTTCACGTCGGAGCCTAAACTGGTTTCCATGACGACGGCAACTTTCGGCTGTTCCCCCGGTTACCACCTGTCTGGAGACGGTGAAGGCTGCGGTGAGTCGTCTGGTCTGGACTGGTCTATACTGGTCTGTACTGGTCTGGACTGGTCTATACTGGTCTGGACTGGTCTTTACTGGTCTGGACTGGCCTATACTGGTCTGGACTGGTCTGGACTGGTCTGTACTGGTCTCTACTGGTCTGTAATGGTCTGTTCTGGTCTATACTGGTCTGTTCTGGTCTATACTGGTCTCTACTGGTATGTACTGGTCTGTACTGGTCTGTACTGGTCTGTACTAGTCCCCGTCTCTGTCTCTACAGTGGCTTGTCCTGCAGGCAGCTTCTCCAGAGAGGGGGCGTGTCTTCTCTGTCCTGAGGGAACCTATCAGGACGAAGAGGGGCGGGGCTTCTGCAACAGCTGCCCCACTGGTTCCTCACCCGCTGGATCCTCATCTGTCAGTCAGTGTGAGTCAGAGCTTCACTCACTGGGCCTTAAACCATCAATCAATCAATCAATCAATCAATCAATCAATCAATCAATCAATCAATCAATCAATCAATCAATCAATGGAAATCTAACTCCCTGTGTGTGTGTGTTTAGAGTTTAGAGTTTATTTATTTAGCACAGAAATGACATGACACATTTCAATGGCTAACAAGTAAACATAGAAAAAAAAGCAGATTAAGTGCATACATAATCAATGTTACATGAGCAAAATGAACAGAAATGAGAAAAAAAATAAAGAGATAAAGTGCAAAGTGATTCGGTAACAAATAGAGACAATAGAGATAAGGTACAAAAAAAAAAGTATTAATTAAACTCATAAAGAGACAAAGTGAGGATGTGGGATATGGAGAGAGCGAAAGAGAGCGAAAGAGAGAGAGGAAAGAGCGGGAAATTCAAGAGAAGTTGAGATGTATTTGTAGCTGCTTTTTAAAAAGTGAATAAGAAGAAATGGATCTTAGTGAAGGAGGTCGTCCATCCCAAAACATAGGACCTCTGTAAGTCAAATTAAACTGATGGTGTGTGTGTGACAGGTGTGACGGACTGTCAGGGGCGGGGCCTGCGCTGTTCGGAGAGCGGCGACTTCCTGTCAGCGCAGCCTGACTTCCTGTCCGGCAGGTGGAGGTGTGTCAGCAGCGAGGGGGCGGAGCTTCAGTGGACCAATAGCGGCGAGGCTCTGACCGATGAGGAGTGCTCAGGTGACGACGCAGCAGCAGCAGCAGCCAATCAGAGAGCAGCTACTGTTTGTTTATTTTTTTTAACATATGGATCAGTGCTGTTAATTTGTGTGTGTGTGTGTGTGTGTGTGTGTGTTGCAGTTCTCAGCAGGTTTCAGGCTGTTCCTGGATCAGATCTGATTGTCGGAGCTGAAGATACTGAAATGCTGCAGACGATGACCTCTGACCTCAAGACCTGTGTCCAAGGTGACACACACACACACACACACACACACACTGTGCTCTTCACCAATCATGTGTACCACACCAAAAAAATGGGTGTATGCCAATTCCACCGCAAGGATCTGAATTTATCAATCTTAACATGAGCGTAGGGTTGAGAATTTTTGGTAACACTTTACTTTAATACATGTTCATACTGTAATATTGACATTACACTGTCATAACCATCAATGAATAGTTATGACAGCTGTCTTTAAGTGTCATTCGGTAAGTTATATCACTTTGTTATGACAACTTGACATAATTTGGCACTTGGGTCTGCTATGACAGGTTATGTTGTCTTTGTGTCAAGTTGTCAGAACAAGGACATCTCAAATAATGTCAACTTTGCATCAAAAGTGACATAACTTACCGAATGACACTTAACGACAGCTGTCATAAGTATTCATTGATGTTTATGACAGCTGTTATGTCATGGTTATGACATTGTGGTCAGTTTTATCAAAGGTCAAAAGGTCAAAGGTCTCTTTATTGTCATACAACACATGTTAAAAACATGGGATGAAGGAAATTTCGATGCCCTGGTCCCATGCCAGCCCACTAAGATAAACAAAAATAAATAAGTACAATAAATAGAAACTATAGCTAAAAACTATGGTAATGTCATTTAAAACATACCGTAAAAAAGTAAGTATGAACACGTATTCAAGTAAAGTGTTACCAAACTTTTAAACTTTTTTGAGAAGTTTTACCAGTTTCTTCTAGAATTTTTAAAAAACTCTTTTTGTGAGAAATTTGACCACTTTTTTCTAGAATTGTTTTGAGAAATTTGACCACATTTTGTAGAACAGTTGAATCTGAGCTCTGTTGTGTGTGTGTGTTTCTCAGCTTGTGCAGTGGAGCCGTCCTGTCACCATGTGGCGCTGTTCAACAGACAGTGTGAACTGTACAGCACACACACACTGAACACACACTGCAACACCTCGCAGCAGGTACATACAAACACACACACACACACACACACACATACACATACACATACACATAAACATACACACACCTAAACATGTGATTAACGTGTGTTTGATGTGTCGTTCTCCAGACCAGTGGGTTTCTGGGTAATCCTCAGGCCGAGCTGTTTGATTGGCTGAGCTGCTCTGTCAAAGTGAGGGGCGGAGCTTCAGAGCTGGTGGTCATCAGGAAGAATGGTAAGGTGTTACCGTGGCAACCAGGCGGCGACGGACACTTGGAACAACAGTTAGTTTAGTTTAGTTTAGTTTGTTTGGGTCTTGACATGGCTCCTCAATGTACAATAGAAATTACAGCTCAACATAAATACAGCAGCGAGACAAGGTCTAAAAAAGAAAAGAGCAATAAAACAGAAAATATGTAAATCAAAGTAAACAATAAGTAAATTAAGAAAGTGTACAATAGACATTTAGATTGAGTTGTAGGCTGAAGCTTAGTTTATTTTGCCTACCCTATTATAAATCAGGTTATATTAAAAACTATGCAATCTACTAGAGATGAAACTCTCTACAGCATAGCAGGCATCATGGTTCATTGTTCTAACTTACATGAATTGATCATCCTATTTTTGAGTGTTTTTTAAATGATATTATGGTAGTCTGACAGGTGTGTGTGTGTGTGTGTGTGTGTGTGTGTGTCAGGGGTGGAGTTTCTGCAGACCAGGATGACCCGCGTAGTCTCAGGTGTGTTCAGGACTCAGGTGTTCCCGTCCGGTCGGACCTCGGTGACCGACGCTCACCGTTTCTGTCAGGACAGCTGCAGCCGCGACGCCTGCTGCGACGGCTTCGTCCTCAACCACAACAGGCTGAACGGAGGTAGGTTACCATGGAGACGGGCCGGGTGAGTGAGTGAGGAATGAGAGTGGTGGAAAAAGTTTCTTTAACAACACAATAAAGGAACAGGTGCATATGAGAACCAAGGGGAAACAAACAAACATATAGTATATGTGACAAACATATGTGTATAATAAAACAAAGGCCAGGGCTTCTTTTGTAAATCATACTTACCAATAATACTAAACAGTTTAATGGCATTTTTCTTTTTCATAACATTCATAAGAGAGTTTTTATGAAATGAAGACATTTGTTATGAAACATGTAAAAACCTAAGAGTTGATTTTTAGAAATTTGCACTTGTGTCTGTATGTTATTGATGAGAAAGTCATCAAGTTGTGACCTGTACAGTCACCACGCTATGAGATAATCACGTATAATTATGTAACATAACGACACATGAAACAAATACTCTGAACTACTTTCTCTCCTGAAATCCCTCCGCCCAGCAGCCGTGTCAGGAATGTAGTTCCGGCTGCATTTACCTCTAAAACAACTCTGTCTCATATTGTTACATGATTATTTCATAGTGTATTGTATCCTTGGAGAACATTTGTGAGATTGAATTTCTATAAGAGGAGTATAAGATATTACTATGAATTTTACGTATAGTTTTGTCAGGAATTTGAATCTTTTCAAACTCACAGGTTAACTCCAAGAGAGAACCAGTGATACGTGATCACACATGTTTCGGTGTTGTCTAAGTGTTGTCCATTGTCTAACTGTGTCTATTTATGCCTCATCTTTGTATAGTAGCTTGTATTCTGTGTATTTTATCACTTTCCTGTTATGTGTAGGGACTACATATGGAAATTAGCTGGGAGCTAAATCTGGTGCAACCATCTTTTCATTTTTTTTTCCTTTAAATGATTAATGTAATTGCACACTGTCCCTTATTAAACTAAGAAACTAAACTAAACTAAGTGATGGTTTTAGATATGGATGTAAAAGTGTTAGTGAGTGACTGGATGAACGCCCCCCACCTCCCCCCACAGGGTCTCTGTTCTGTGGTTGGCTGAGAGCTCCGTCGGTGCTGATGTGTGGCGACCAGGACTGGGACGTGATTGGACAGGGACCGGCCAGTCGTGACTGTGGGACGAAGCTAATGGAGAAGGAGCAGGATGGGCGCTTCGTGTGGGACTTTGGAGGAGAGACGTTCACGTTCGGTGAGAAAACATTTATACAACATTGCCACAAAGAATGAAAAATGCGATGCATACAAGACGTCTAGCTTCAGCTAATGTGCAGTCTTTGTCCCTGGTCAGGCTGAAGAAGGATAAAAGATACTGAATACAATAAGTGCAATAATACAAATACAGTGAATAATACAGTGAATGGATATCATGAATAAATAAACACAGCCACAAAATTTAGATTAAGAAATTGCACAGATCAAATACATTAAACATTAGTAAAATGCTGACAGTGACTTGAGATAAGTTAATGTTCACATTTCTGCTGCTGCTTAAGCCAATGTTTAGCTTTAGCACTAAACATCTTTAGTTCTATTTGGGATTTGATTTCTGGTGGTAAAAAACTCCATAGGTGTGTACCCAGCACTGAAAGGGATGATTGGCCGAATGTTGTCCTGCATCTTCGAATTTTACAGTGTTGCTTGTTCATGCTCCTTGTCGTTGTCCCACAGTTGTCTGACTTAGTAAATATCTGTGACATCGCAAAGTTCAGACAGGAAGTAGGTTAGTTTCTCCCCACTGACGCTGTGTGTGTGTGTGTGTGTGTGTGTGTGTGTGTGTGTGTGTGTGTGTGTGTGTGTGTTTGGTTCCCAGGTGCCTCAGCTCTGCCGCAGGACGACGCCTTCGTCTTCCAGGGCGTCTACCTGAACTCAGGTACCTGACCTCTGACCTTAACCCTGACTCCCACTGCTTTTTTTATTGTGCAATACAAGTGACAAACATGGAGACATGACAAGACTTTAGACTTTTTTTTTTTAGACTTTATTTTATTTGCACATAAAAGATAAAACAAAACATTTACTTATCTCTCTTACTAGTAAGAAAGATATGAAAAAGAAATGTGCAGGTGAGGTCTGAAACCCGAAAGGCTTCTAACACGACCTCACCTTGATCTAACAAATCATTGAAGCACAGTCAAGAAATAATAATCACATACCTTGTGCAAGGTAGAGAAATAATACAATTAAAAAAAATAAAAAGAAAGGGGGAAAAAATGAAGAAAAAAAAAGCAGGGAAGATGTTGGTAGTAAAAATAAAAGTAGTAGTAATGATAACAGCACTAAATAAATAAATAAATAAACGAAAAGAGGTGATAAAAGAAAGCGAGACAAAAGAAGAGAACTGGTACAGATGATTTAAGTTCAAGTAAACACTAAAGGGAAAAGAAAAGAAAAACTAGAAAAAAAAAACCATGGGGCGCTAGGAAAACAGAATTAAAAAGCAAAGCACAAGACATGAAGGACCTAACACCGCAACACAGTTGCCAAAAAAATAAATGAATTGAGAAAAAAAAGAAAGAAAGAACAAAACAAGAGAAGCTGAAAAAATAAACATCAGCAGCCAATCAAAGAGAGTTAGATAATTAAAACAGATTAAACCTTTTCTAGTTTTAATTTTAGCTATAGCCTATCGAATATTTCAAATAAAAAAAACATCAATTTGAACAGCTTGTCTGCATGATTATCATTTGACAGACACTGTTGATATCGACACTGGTATCTTGTACAATGCACAATAACAAGGTACGTTTATACATGGCACTGGGCCCAGATTAATAAATTACAGTTTTATATAACATATACAGTAGTGGGTCCCTGCTGCATCTCTGCATCAGTTTGGGGGTCTTTGGCCTAAAAAACGTTGAACACCCCTGTGTTAGACATTAGCAAGAAAATAGAAAGAATGAATAAAACTGAAATAAAAATAGGAAGAAAGAATATAAGTGAAAATAGACAACTTAAAAAATGCTAATAAATGTTTTTTCGTTTGTTTATTTCAGTCATTTACTTTTTTCTTTTTTTTTTTAAATTATCACTACGTCTAACTTTTTCATAGATTTGTTCTTTGATGGCCCAGCTAGCTCCACAGAAACACACACACTGACCACTGCCACAGTTTATACACAGCAGTGTGTTAAACATCATGATGATTGGTGTGTACGTGTGTGTGTGTATGTTGACTGACTGTTTGTGCATCTCAGCAGCTCGTTCTGGTTCTGGTTCTTCGTCATGTGGAGCATCGACAGAACTCGGTCCTCTGGACGGTGTGTAAAAATATTATTTTACATCACATCAGAAAACAAACATCCTGTCGTCCGATTGTCACTCACACACAGAGGAAGATCAATATAATGTGTGTGTGTGTGTGTGTGTGTGTGTGTGTGTGTGTGTGTGTGTGTGTGTGTGCTCAGTGTCAGTGCAGCAGAGGTTCGAGTCCCTGTCAGGAGACGACGTCCTCGTCGACCCTCAGAGGAAACTCCCGTCTCTCTCCTTCTGGCTCAACAAGAACAACTACAACTCCCAGCAGGCATTGCTCTGGTGCCTCTCACGTATGTACCTACAGCCGCAAGTTGTTGTTGTTGTTACCTGTGCCCAGGTGTGTGTGTGGTGACAGGTGTGTGTGTGTGTGTGTGTGTGTGCTTCAGGCTGTGAGGTGGAGCCTCTGTGCTCGCTCTGTGACATCACAGATGGCGACGATGACTCAGCAGGTTTCTTCAGCTGCTCCTTGTTTCCCGACACCAGAGTGTGTGGAGGCTACGAGACACCGCTGAGACGAGCCTGTCGCCCCCTGCTGGACCGGAGGCCCAACAACACCTACAGCAAGAAAGGTGGGAAACCCTTTACTTTTTTTTCCCCATCACTGGGAAAAAAAGAAGATTAAAAAGAACGAGACTGTCTTTTGCATGCAGAGGGCCGCAGATCTGGAACAAGCTAGATGAGAGCTTGAAGGTGGAGACGTCCATCTCCATTTTCAAGAAAAAGCTAAACATTAAATTACTTAGTTTATATACTGTATATAAGCTGCAACCATTGAGCATCTGAACCATAGTAAATTGAATGTAAATTTTATAATCATCTGCTTTTTTATCTACATGAAAAGCTTCTGTTGGTACGCTTGGGGTCCACGTTGTCTAATGTCTGTTAATGTTTCATGTACTGTATTGTTAGTTTTGTACGTGCTTTATTGTTGTGTGTGTGTGTGTGTGTGTGTATTCATACTGTTAATGTTTCGTGTGTATTGCAGTCTTGTATATGCTGTATTGATTTGTGTTATATGTATCCAGGCTCCCGCAATAAGCTTTTGGTAGCTTCAATGGGAGACCTGATTCACACAAAATATGTGTTGTGTGTTTGTGTGTGAATAAACCAAACACACACAGTATCCTTCTCCTCCTCCTTCCCCTTCGTCTTCTCCTTGTTGTTGTTATTCTCATTCTTCTGATAGGAGAAATTGAAAGTGTTACAACTGACCCCATGTTACAACCGTCCCCGCTCTCCCCTATGTTAAGTGGATGTGTATTATTGATTATTGATTCCTCCTGTTTGTACCAGTGGATCTGTCAGGACCGGTCAGGAGCTTCTACACCAGAGTTTCCTTCCAGAAGATGGTGTCCTACTCCGTACGCAGCCGAGTCAGCGTGAGAGAGGACACACCGCTGTCTGAGGGGTACACACACACACACACACACACACACACACACATACACACAATAAATATATTACTGTATATGTGGAGTTAACATCTTCAAAAAGTGAAAGTTTAGTGAGTCAATCTGCATGTGTGTGTGTGTGTGCAGGTTCAGGGAGTGTGAACGTCGTTGTGATGAAGATCCTTGTTGCCGTGGCATCGGTTTTGTCCGAGACACCAAGTCAACAGGTGACTATAGGTGTAACGGTGATGGCTGCTGTTTTGTTTAGTTTGTTTACTATTAACTGTGTGTGTGTTCATGTGTGTGTGTGTGTGTGTGTGCAGGGGCCTCAGACGTGGTGTGTCTGTCTCTGATCAGTCTCGGGGTTCAGACCTGTGGTGAGGACGACAGGACGACCTGGAGGACTCAGGACTGTCGAGAGTCTGACGTCAAGACCAAACCAGAACCGTTCGGCTGGTATCAGAAACCTGGTAACGACCACACACACACACATATATATACACACACATATACACTGACTGAAAAGCATGTGTTATGGGCAAAAGCTTAAAACTTCACAGAGCTTAGAACTGATCCTTTAGTGATTTGAAAGGGTTTCCCTTATGGGAACCTCAATCTTGGTCCCCATGTCGTCAGTGGTGCCCATTGTGTAGGTGGTCCCCGTGTTGTCAAAGGTCCCCATGTTGTCAGAGGTCCCCATGTTGTAGGTGGTCCCCATGTTGTCAGAGGTCCCCATGTTGTAGGTGGTCCCCATGTTATCAGAGGTCCCCATGTTATCAGAGGTCCCCATGTTGTAGGTGGTCCCCATGTTGTAGGTGGTCCCCATGTTATCAGAGGTCCCCATGTTGTAGGTGGTCCCCATGTTGTCAAAGGTCCCCATGTTGTAGGTGGTCCCCATGTTGTCAGAGGTCCCCATGTTGTAGGTGGTCCCCATGTTATCAGAGGTCCCCATGTTATCAGAGGTCCCCATGTTGTAGGTGGTCCCCATGTTGTAGGTGGTCCCCATGTTGTCAGAGGTCCCCATGTTGTAGGTGGTCCCCATGTTGTAGGTGGTCCCCATGTTGTCAAAGGTCCCCATGTTGTAGGTGGTCCCCATGTTATCAGAGGTCCCCATGTTGTCAGAGGTCCCCATGTTGTAGGTGGTCCCCATGTTGTCAAAGGTCCCCATGTTGTCAGAGGTCCCCATGTTGTAGGTGGTCCCCATGTTATCAGAGGTCCCCATGTTGTCAGAGGTCCCCATGTTGTAGGTGGTCCCCATGTTGTAGGTGGTCCCCATGTTATCAGAGGTCCCCATGTTGTAGGTGGTCCCCATGTTGTCAAAGGTCCCCATGTTGTAGGTGGTCCCCATGTTGTCAAAGGTCCCCATGTTGTAGGTGGTCCCCATGTTGTCAAAGGTCCCCATGTTGTAGGTGGTCCCCATGTTGTCAAATGTCCCCATGTTGTCAGAGGTCCCCATGTTGTAGGTGGTCCCCATGTTGTCAGAGGTCCCCATGTTATCAGAGGTCCCCATGTTGTAGGTGGTCCCCATGTTGTCAGAGGTCCCCATGTTATCAGAGGTCCCCATGTTGTCAAAGGTCCCCATGTTGTAGGTGGTCCCCATGTTGTAGGTGGTCCCCATGTTGTCAGAGGTCCCCATGTTGTAGGTGGTCCCCATGTTGTAGGTGGTCCCCATGTTGTACAGTGTCGGTGGAACAGTAACATCTGGGGACCTTTGACAACATGGGGACCTTTGACAACATGGGGACCTCTGACAACATGGGGACCACCTACAACATGGGGACCTCTGACAAGATGAGGGCCAAGATTGAGGTTTGATTGATTGAGGTCCATACCTATAGTGTAGGTGGTCCCCATGTTGTGACTGTGTAAACACATTAATATCCCCATCACGATACAAATACAAGCCCACACATAAACACAGTGTAACCCAGTGTGTGTGTGTGTGTGTGTGTGTGTGTTGTCAGTGAACCAGTGGAGTTCAGCTCCTGCTCTGTGTCCTGAGTTCAGCCTCAAGACAAACACAGGTGAGACTGGATACTACTGATACTATTACTCTTACTAATGTTACTACTACTGCAGTACTACTGTTACTGATACTGTAATACTATTACTCTAGTGCGGCTGTTACTGATACTACTACTATTACTAATACTGTTACTGTTATTGCTGTTATTACTTCTCTTACTGATCGTGTCTCAGTGTCTCTGGACGTTTGGCGTCTCCTCCCTTACTCCTCCCTCCTGGTCGACCCGTCTCTCTCCACGTATGACGTCATCCACTTGAGCCGTGACATCAGCACCGACCGGAACAGGACCAGGGATTGGTGTCTCCATGGTAAGAAAACAAACACAACACAACACAACACACGTCTTCCTTTACCAGATAAACTCGTCCACGCCCTAATCTCCTCCAGGCTTGATTACTGTAACAGCCTGCTCATCGGTATACCCAACAAACACCTTCAGAAACTTCAATTCATTCAGAACTGTGCTGCCCGAACTCTGATGAAAACCCGCAAATACGACCACATCACCCCCATTCTTCAGAACCTACACTGGCTTCCCATAACCTCAAGAATCCAATACAAAATCGCCCTCATCACCCACCTTTGCATCTACAGCAACGCCCCGCAATACCTCAAAGACCTCCTTACCCCTCACTCATCCACCCGTAACCTCCGGTCCCAAAGCACCAACCTCCTCCATCAGCCCCGCACACGACTCCGCACCATGGGAGACCGAGCCTTCTGCTCCACTGCCCCCCACATCTGGAACTCCCTCCCTGAACACCTACGACAACCCCAGTCTATCGATGCCTTTAAAAAAGGGCTTAAAACTTTTCTGTTCAGACGGGCTTTCCTAGGTCGTTCCTAGATGTTTTTATTCTCTCTCTGCACTTTAATAAGGGGCGGCAGTGGCTCAGGTGGTAGAGCGGGTCGTCCAATGATCAGAGGGTTGGCGGTTCGAATCCCGCTCTGTCCCGGTTGCTGCCGTAGTGTCCTTGGGCAAGACACCTTACCCACCTTGCTCCTGATGGGTCGTGGTTAGCGCCTTGCATGGCAGCTTCCGCCATCAGTGTGTGAATGGGTGAATGTGATGCACTGTAAAGCGCTTTGGGTATCGTTTCAGGTATAATCAAGCGCTATATAAAAACAGACCATTTACCATTTAATCTCCTCCTTTAGCTGTTTTATCTACTGCTGATTTTAACGTGTCTGATTTTTCTCTTAGTCTTTTGTTTATTTTGTTTCTGTTTTCTTTAGCACTTTGAGATTACTTTATGAAAAGTGCTTTACAAATAAAATGTATGATTATTATTATTATTATTAGATAAAGGAATTGGACCCAGATTAGAGATGAAAAGTTATGTCATCACTTCCTGTTCAATTCCTGTTCAGCCTGTGAGGAGGCGGAGTCTTGTGTGGCCGTGTCACTCGGGGAGGCGGAGTCTGCCGCCCGCTGCGTCCTCTACCCCGACACCACGGCCTGTGGGCTGAGCTCCGCCCCCGGCTCCTCCTCGCCCGCCGCCACTTCCTGCCGGCTGGTCGTCAGAGAGCCGGCCGCCCAGGTGTACCTGAGGACAGGTGAGCAGCGTCAGCCAATCACAGCACAGAGCACAGGTTGGTGTTGGTGCTCACCTGGCTTATTTATTATTATTATAACCTTTATTTAACCGGGTTTGTCCCATTGAGATCCAAGATCTCTTTTGCAAGAGAGACATGGCCAAGAATGACAGCACATAGTTTCAACACATAGTCACATTAATTAAAAAACACAAAACAAATGAACAAACAAACAAAACAAAAAGCAATTCAATTTTCAAAATTAGTTAAAAGAATTTACAAGATTACCGGTTGTCAAACATTTGCACTCAAGTAAATCATTTGCACTCCTGAAGCCTGGAAGTGATGCAATTTATGATGGACTTGAAACCAACCAGACTTTGGAGTTTGAGCTCTGACTGCAAACTGTTCCCGTGTACTCGGAGCAGAAAATCTAAAAGCTTTCTTCCCCATTTCTGTTCTCACCTTAGGAACAGTAAAATGACAAAAGTCCTGAGAGCGGAGACTGTCGACCCTGTTAGTCAAGATTAGAAGGGATGATAAATAAGATGGAATCATCTCAAGAACAGCCTTGTAAATCAGCACATACCAATGGCCGAGCCTGTGCACATATAAAGATGGCCAGTTTACTTTACTGTACAAGACACAATGATGAGTTAGAGCTCCACAGTTTGTAATAAACCTCAGAGCATCATGATACACACTATCCAACATGTGGAGGCATTGAACGGAGGCATTCATTCATATATAACACATCACCGTAATCAATAATCGGAAGAAAGGTCGACTCCACCAGTTTCTGTTTCACCCTAAAAGAAAAGCAAGACTTATTTCTAAAATAAAATCCAAGTAAAAGCTTCAGCTTCTTTACAGTATACTGAATATGTGCCTTAAAAGACAAGTGGTCATCAATCAAGAACCCCAGATATTTGAAAGTAGATATAAGTTCAATTTGTTGACCAATACTGGTGACAATGACAGACTGACTTGATCTTGCTGATTTAGAATTCTTACGTGTCTTCTTATGTGTCTCCTCAGAACGGTTGCCGCCGGTTACGACTGTCGCCATCCCGGGTCACGGGACCTTGCAGGGCGTTGCCGTGGAGACAGCCCTGGGCTCGGACCTCCAGAGGACGGTGGTTCAGTTCCTGGGAGTCCCCTACGCACGTCCACCAATAGGATCGCTCCGCTTTGAGGAGGCGCAGCCAGCTGATTGGACGGGAACCTGGGACGCCACCAAACCACGGTAACCACCTGTCTGTCTGTCTGTCATGATGTGAAACTTTATTACATTATGACATCATGACACCGATATGCTAATAACACCGTATTTTGTAATAAGTTGTTACATAATGAACCAAATTATTACATTTTCTTCATAAAAAAATGCAACACCTGCATTTTGTAATAATTTGGTGCATTATGTAACAACTTATTACAAAATGCGGCAAAGTTTATTACATATTGCGTGTGAGGGATGATGCCCGACGACAAGCTGTCACTAATCAGGAATTGTGGCTGAATTTACCTTAATTTGTGTAACTTTGTAAAGACTTGATTTATTATCTTAGTTGTTATGTGTTGTTCTTTGTCATTATCTGAATTTTGTCATTACTATTTTATATTTTTGTGTATTTGAATATTGTGCTGATTATTAAACAAATCAATCAGAGGTTACTCAACAGTTTCTTAGTACTTGAGTAGTTTTTTCAGCAAGTACTTTCTTATTTCTCTTATTCAAGTAAATAGCTTGGCTACTGCTATGGCTCCTTTTTACTTTTACTCGAGTAATATTATTCTAAGTTACAATTCTCTTACTTGAGTACAATCTTTCTGTGTGTGTGTGTGTGTGTGCAGGCCGACCTGTGTGCAGCCAGGTGAGGAGGAGTCAGCAGGTGTCTCTGAGGACTGTCTCTACCTGAACGTCTTCTCTCCTGTTGCCGTGGTGAGTCTTCCTGTTGCCGTGGTGACTCCTCATCTCTCTCAGGTCGTCTCACAGTTCACCTTTGAGCTCACCTGTCTCTGTGTGTGTGTGTCTGTGTGTGTGTCAGAGGGGGCGTGTCCCAGTCCTGGTCTTCTTCTTCAACCCATCAGCCAATGACAACGCGGCGGGATTGTTGGACGGCTCCGCCCTCGCTGCTGTGGGTAACATCGTCGTGGTAACGGCAAACTACAGGACTGCAGCGCTGGGATTTCTGAACACAGGTGAACAACACACACACACACACACACACACATACCTCTTCCTTAACCACTCCTTTATATATTAACGACATCTGTAAAATGTATTTTTTTGGTGAAAAACACGAATATTCTATGTTCTGGTGATAATCTCCAGTCTCCCCTGTGTTACCAACAAGGAACTGATCAAATTAAAGTGTTGGTTTGATAAAAATAAACTATCACTAAATGTAATAAAAGCTAAAGTAATGCTTTTTGGAAATTGTGAATGTAAAATCGCAAGTTCACCTTTAAATTAAAGACAAGCTCATTAAAAAAGCAGCACAAGATCACAGCATACAACACAAGATACAGTAATACAATACAACACAATAAAAACCAAAAACACAAAAATGTGTAAAGAAAAAGACAAAAAAAAAAGACATTTTGGATCAGAAATCCCTACTTACTTTGTACCATTCACTTATCACCCCCTATTTGTTATATTGTGTTGAAGTATATGGGGTAATACGTGTGAAAGTAACCTGAAACGGATATGTACATTGCAGAAGCGAGCTATAAGGTTAATTAAACCAACACTAAGGAACTTTTCAACCTTCATATAATATTTTCATAACTTTTGTGATGGTACATCGACTTACAACAGGTTGAATGACACCTCTGTCATGGCCTGAGGGGGTCTGTATCATTATGGTCTGTATCGCCGTCACTGGAACTAAGCAGCTTTGAGGAGCATGGTAGGACACTGGCTCTCACTTAAGTTTCACTTTCACTTTCGTGAGTCACGACGAGGAGGGAACAGCAATGCGGCACCTTTCTGTCAGATTGTGCGTGTGTGTTTACTGAGAAATGATCCGCTGGAAACAGAAACTTAGTTTGGACGTCTTCTGTTCATTTCCATGCACCGGGAGATCAAGATGTTTACGATGCTACGCGCTGGTGCTCATGGGAAATGGAGTCTTCCTTCAGGCAAAACACTACCGCTTTGGGCCACTGTCGCCGCCAAACTCAACCAAAACTGAAAGTTCTTTAGTACTGCTTTAACCAAGCTGGTCATCTGGACCATACAAATATTTTGTTTTTAGCCTCTAAAACATAAAAATTTCTGGACCTTGAAATGTAAAACTGGTCAACTTATGTTCAATGTAATTAATAACAATGTTCCAGCTGTTTTCCGAGAGGGGGGTTATTATTATTTGTGTTAAAACACCCTGTTGCCCTATGGAATGGCTTTAGATATAATGTATTTGGTGCTGCTTGTACTCGGGGGAAAATTAAGAAATGAAAGGAACGACTTGACTTGCCTCTTCCTCCCCCCAGATGATGAGTCTGGTCTCCGTGGTAACTACGGGCTGTCGGACCAGGAGGCGGTGCTTCGCTGGGTCAACGCCCACATCTCCCTGATGGGCGGAGACAACAGCAGCGTGACGGTTGGAGCGGAGCGTCAGGGCGCTGACATCACCAGCCTTCACCTCCTCTCCTCCTCCTCCTCCTCCTCCTCCTACTCCTCCGCTTCCTCTTCCTCCTACTCCTCCTCCTCCTCTTCTCCTCTGTTCCACAGGATGATGCTGATGGTGAGTCTGTCGGTCACTCCAGATGTTTCCTCACTCAGCAGCTGCTTCATGTGGAAAACTGACACCTCCTCTTCCTCCTCCTCCTCCTCCTCCTGCAGGGTGGGTCTGTCTTCTCTCCGTCCCTCTTCTCCTCCTCCTCCTCCTCCTCTTCCTCCTCCAGACGTCTGGCTCTGGATCTGGCCTCGGAGCTCGGCTGTGTGACCTCTGACCTCCCCTCCTGCCTCCGGGCGGCGCCGGTTCACCAGCTCAACGCTGCTCAGACCAAGGTAGAGTTTAAAGGCCTGGTTTCTGTCTCGCCTGTGCTTGCGGAAGAAATAAAAAGTTAGGGTATGGAATTTCAATCACTCTCACTCACTCAATCTATATTACCAGACCTTCAGAAGCGCTAGTTCTCAATGTGTGGTCCACTTTTGTCTAGAAATTTTTCATTTTTTTTCTTTTGAAAAATTTTTACCACTTTTTTTTGAGAAATTTAAACTTTTTTTCTCAAATTTTTAAAGAAGGTTTTTTTTTTGACGACTATCGATCATCATGTTTGCTCTGACATGACTCCCAGTCAACTTTTAATCCACACTGGAGTTTGAATCCAGCGGGGAAAATGTCTGTCTTCTTCTCTGTTTCTGGTGTTTATGTGTGGCAGCGTTACAGCGCCACACACAGGCCTGGCGGATTTACTACAGTGTTTAGAGTTGTTTTTACTGGATCAGAGTGGAAGCAGAGATTTATGGAAACAATGATGCATTTAAGTAGCCTATAAATCTATCTGCCCCCTAGCAGCAGCAGATCTCTTTGCTCCGTAGGTCTAGAAATGAGCCATAGGAACTTTTTGACTCTCGAACACCGTTTGTGTTGACCAATCACAGCGCTCTATCTGTTTAAAGAGTCGTTAGGCGGCTTAACGCCATGACGACATACATTTTAATTGGCTTGTCAGGCTAACGTCATCCTGCTCTTTGCTCTGATTGGTCGTAGCGCTACCCTATTGGTGCAGAGGCAGTTTGAAAGACAGCCTTCATCCCGCCCCCTGGATTGAGCCGAGGTCTACCGCTCGTTACCAGACTAGACATGTTGATTATATAGTCTGGGTGGTCAGGCTAGCATTTAAGGGAAACTTTTTCAAAATGAACAAGAAAAAGATTGTTTTGAGTTCACTCACTGAGGCCTCAGTGTGCCTAATTTCTGCAATTTAGTGAAAATAAGATAATAAAAGGTACAATCTCAACAAAAACAGTTTGTGTCGAAGCTCAAAACTAACGGAAGTTAAGGTCCTAAAAACATAATGATTAGTTTTTAAAAAGCCTCTCACCTGTCCTGTCCCTGCAGCTCCTAGCGGTCCGTGGTCCCTTCAGGTCCTGGTCTCCAGTCCGCCGTGGCTCCTCCCCCCCATCAAGCCTCCACAGAGTCGACCTGCTGCTGGGAACGTCGGAGCAGGACGGGCTGATTGGCCGAGCTCGCCGGTTAAAGGTCAGAGGTCACAGGAAGTCACACCCCACACCCCACCCCTCCACAATAAGGGTCATTTGTGGTGTGAATTCAGCCCGAACCTTCTCCAAACCAAATGCAAAATCTAGTAATGTACAAAAAAGTGCCTTTTTGGATTCAACAGGCTTCCGTTTTTGTCAGAAAATGCAGAAATCATCACTCATTAGCTACATGCCAGCCATATTTTTTATTTGGTAGTTTTTCATTTGACACATAACTTTCTGACAGTTGTAAGAGTCTCTCCATGTTTCTCCTCCTTCTGTGACAGTAAAAATGGTACATTTACAACACAAGATGATTGTCTTTGAGTTTTTTTTATTCTATTTTATCCTCGACTATTTGAATATTTGAAAATCATTGCCCATCCCTAGAAGACACACTCCCCAATATATAGGAGGCATTGATGAAGGCTCTCCTCCGTAGTTGTCTTGTGCGTCTTTGCCCTCAATGATGAAGTGACGTAAACGACTGGAAATACCAATTTAAAAGGGCAGCGAGAAACGCATGCATGACCCCCATTGTGTAGCTACTTTTTATGCAATATCCCGTCCAAAATTTTTATCCAATAATTGAGCAACTGTAGGACACACATGCTTTTGTTTTTAAAGTTTGTCTGCTTGCAATGTGAATAGGAACTGCACCAAGTTTTTAAAAAAAACGTTTTTTCCGTACCAAAGCAAGTGAACTATCGGACTTTCCTGGTGTGAATACGTTTGAGTCAGTGACTTGGACCCACTCGGGCTCCACTTCCTGTTTGTACCGGGTGTTTTGTGTGTGTGTTCAGGACTTTGAGGCGCTGCGGGGCCGGGCCGACGGGAAGACGGCGTTCTACGAGGCGCTGAGTCGCTCGCTGGGCGGGGAGACAGGAAGTGAGCTGCTGAAGGAGGCGGCGGCCTGGTTCTACTCTCTGGATCACAGCCCCTCCCCCGCAGGATACAACCTGTTCTCCAGAGCGCTCAACAACGCCACCAGGTTAGAGACACACACCTGGACCCACCTGAGACCTGGATCAATACCAGGGGCCTCATTTATCAAAGAGCGTGTAAAAGTCCTCTTAAATTTTCAGTACGACGGAAAGGCAAAATGTGCGTACGACCAAAAAATATACACTCTTTTCAGATCTATCAAACTCCGCGTACACACGGCTGCACGGTATTTCCATTGATAGATCACACCGGACCTGAGAAAAGCGTGGATGAGAACACGCCTCATACCCAGCCCCCTAAACGGCCCCACGCAACCATATGTGGTCAATGCAAATCAGTTACGTGCATATTAAGTAGCCATGTGCACTCTGGAAACGTGTGGAATGACGTCAGTGGAAGACGGTGAAGACAACAGACGGACGGAGAGCGGAGAAAGAAGCGGAATTTCTCTGAAAGCGAGATGCACGGTAACACGGCAATATCAGTCAGAAACATCATCTTGCATTGAAAGGCTACAATAAAAACAAAAAACTCCCAAATCTAAATGAAACAGAACAGAAAGAAGAAGATAGTAGTAGTAGTAATTTATTTGTCCCCGTAGGGAAATTGGGTTGCAGCAGGTCACTTGAATCATATTTATTCTGCCCCTTATTTTAGATTATGTCATAATAATTTAAAACAGGGTTTCCACTGCCAGTCAGTACTACTTTGCACCCCTTTCCACTAACCCCCAACTTCCGTTCACTGGAAGACTTTGATTTTCATTTGTGCATAGCTATATATTTAAAAAAAAACAAAAAAACATTGAAGTCCACCAGTCTGTGACTTTTCCTAAAATGATGTTGGGCAGCACCCATTTTTGTTAAATACAATAAATATTATTCACACAAAAAATATCGATCATGTTTTCTCATTTGCTTTGATTTGCGCCGACATTATTGTGCTTGCTGCTTGCTTGTTTGTGTCCAGTCTGGCTACGTAACACACGCACATCGCAGAAATTATTTTCCAGACTGGACAGACGGGTTGTGGAAGAGTTGTAGCCTACATGCAAGGGAAAAATATCAATATGATATCAAAAGAAAACGAAATTCGTTTTATAAAGGCAGTATTTAGGAGCAAACTAGTGTAAATGCACAGGGGAAAAATCAGAGTCGCTGTGCTTTTCATGTAAAGTGCCGACGTCAACACGTGTGCGGTGGTGGTGGTGGTGGTGGTGGTGGGGGGGGGGGTCATGATCACCACCACTTGCTACTTCAAACAGTGTCCGCGCTCCTCTCTCCCTCGCATACTGCAGTTCTCTGACTCTGCAGCGGCGTCGCCAATTCCTCTTGTTCTTCAAAAAGCGTGTAAATGCCGGTACGCCAGGGTCGGACTGGTCGTAAATTTCGGCACTTTCTCCCGACAGGTTTTGGTTTGATAGATCCCAAATTAGGCGGAGAAAAGTGCGTACGCACAAAACGGGGGAAAGAGCGTGTAAAAAAACGTGTATCCACAATGATAAATGAGGCCCCTGGTATTGACAGTCTTGTATAAAGTACTTGAAAGTACAAGTATCTTACCAGAAAATGACTTTGGTAGAAGTTAAAGTCACCTTTTAGAAAATGACTTGAGTAAAAGTCTTGACATTAAAGGTGTACAGAAATGGCCGTTTGTCCTGTTTGTCGCACCGAGTTGTCACGAGCTGCAACACGAGTTTACCCGAGTAAGGAAAACGAATTTGATTGGTCGTTATCGAGCGGGCGGGATATTCAATGTTTGGGGTGAGACCGAGCTCGGTGTGTGTGTCTCAGACGTTTGAATGACGGATCCAATATCAGTGGCTGATGAATCGTGTACAGGCTGACGTATAATCTGTGCGCCTGCATTATCCAATGCGAAAAAAAAAATACACACTTTCATCCTGGATTTACTCAAAAATAGAATTTTGCACAAAGTTTGGCTACATCATCTGATAGATGAGTTATCACATTAATTTTATGACCCAGAGTGGGCTCAAATTCAGTTTTCTTTTCTGTACACCTTTAAATGTACTTACCGTAATTTCCGGACTATAAGTCGCTACTTTTTTCACACGCTTTGAACCATGCGGCCTGTACAACAATGCGGCTAATGTATAGATTTTTACTGGCTAACGGCCTCCGGGGGGCGCTCTAGCAGGAAGCGCAAAATTGAGACAGAAATGTGGGGAAAGATTATGTGCCAAAGAAGACACTAGTTTTGATTTTGAACGGTCATTTTGCGCATCATACACACACCATCATGGAAAACACATGAAGAAATGCATATGATACAGCTTTTAAGCTAAAGGCAATCGATCTGGCCGTCAAAGAAGGAAATAGTATCAATGAATTAATGGTGAGACGTTGGAGGCAGCAGCGGGAAGAACTGGGTCACTGAAAAAAGATGACAAAAGCTTTCAGAGTACATAAAAGCAGATGGCCCAAACTTGAAAACATTCTTGAAGACTGGGTAACCACACAGAGAGCAGACGGCCAAGATGGTTCCACTGTGCAGATCTGGTCTTAAATTAAAACTAAAAAAAATGTTCAGTGTACTGTCTTTCTGGGTAAATATCTCATGTTACAACATGAAAACCTGCGGCTAAGTATCAAAAGTAATTTTCTGATATAAAATGCAATTACGTTTTTTAACAAGTGAGCGGTTAGAATTTTGATTTGAAACTTTGATTTTGTAGTAACGATTAACAAAGATGATTAACCCTAGAACACTAACGTTAAAAATAGTAACATCATCACTAATGCCGGGTATTTTTTACCCGATATAATATACCCATAAAAAAATATTTCTCATCAAAGTATATTAAAATACAACAATACATGGCAAATTGAAGTACACTTACTTTATTTTCCACTATACAATGTTTCACAAAATGAAAAAAGGTATCATGGAGGACCCTATAAAAAACTTCCTTTAAAAAAAACTAATGGAGCTGGGACTTTGTCCTTCAGACCCATTTGTGGGACATTTGAGCCTTATTTGTTGGAGTTAAAAGAAAAAAGAAACATTTTCAGCATCACCAGAAATGGTCGCCAGATTTAGATACATAAACACTAACGTCGGGTGAAATCCACCCGAACATGTGCCTGCTGAAAAAACTAGGGATGGGAGCAGGGAAACATGCCTCCTACCTTCAATGACGTCAGTGAGCAGGATGAAGCTACAGGGACCCATGAAACGCAGACAACAGCAACATAATGAAAATTATGAAACAATAATTTCACGGGTGAAAATCACCCGACGTTAGTGTTCTAGGGTTAAGAGAAATACTGTATATCAGAGTAAAAGTTCACATTGTATTTAGGAAATATAGTGGAGTAAAAGTGGAAGTTGTCAGATATACTGTATAAATAACAAAGTGAAAATTATTTTTGTATTTTGTTACATTACAACGCTGCCGAGTAATTAGTTATTGATCTAGAGGACGTTGTGTCCCCACAGAGACCTGTTCATCACCTGTCCCACTCTGCACATGGCGTCCCACTGGGCCGACAGCAGAGCCAACGTCTTCCTGTATCACCTGCCAGCCTCCAGCACCGACCTCAGGTACCACAGCTGTCCAGATAAAGAGTTTCACTGTACTAGTTGTATATGTGACAAATAAATACCTTTACCTGTCCACTTCCTGTCTGGGCCTCCACCACTCTGATCAGCGCTGATCAGACCTATTGATTGGGTTTTTGTTTTTCAGAGCCGACGTGTTCATTCCTCTGGACGTTCAGCTCGCGTTCGGGACTCCGCATCATCCAATCAGCGCTCAGCGTTTCACCTCCTCTGATCGACGCCTCTCATTGGCCATGATGAGCTACGTGTCCAGCTTCGTCAGGACGGGGTGAGACACCTGCACAGGTGTAAGGACGGGTGGAGCCTAACCCGGGACTCAGTAGAACTCAGTAGAATTCAATAGAGCTCAGTAAGATCCAGTAGAACTCAGTGGAGCTCAGTAGTACTCAGTAGAGTCCAGTAAGATCTAGTAGAACTCAGTAGAGCTCAGTAGAACTTAGTAGAGTCCAGTAGAACTTGGTTGAGTCTAGTAGATCTCAGTAGAATTCAATAGAGCTCAGTAGAGTCCAGAAGAGCTCAGTGGAGCTCAGTAAAGTCCAGTAGAGCTCAGTAGAACTCAGTAGAGTCCAGTAGAACTCAGTAGAGTCCAGTAGAGCTCAGTAGAGTCCAGTAGAACTCGGTTGAGTCTAGTAGATCTCAGTAGAATTCAGTTGTACTCAGTAGAGTCCAGAAGAGCTCAGTGGAGCTCAGTAGAACTCAGTGGAGCTCAGTAGAGATAGGTAGAGTTCAGTAGAGCTCAGTAGAACTCAGTTGTACTCAGTAGAGTCCAGTAAGATCCAGTAGAACTCAGTGGAGCTCAGTAGAACTCAGAAGAAGTTAGTCGAGTCCAGTAGAGCTCAGTAGAGTCCAGTAGAACTTGGTTGAGTCTAGTAGATCTCAGTAGAATTCAATAGAGCTCAGTAGAGTCCAGAAGAGCTCAGTGGAGCTCAGTAGAACTCAGTGGAGCTCAGTAGAGATAGGTAGAGTTCAGTAGAGCTCAGTAGAACTCAGTAGAGTCCAGAAGAGCTCAGTAGAACTCAGTAGAGCTCAGTAGAGATAGGAAGAGTTCAGTAGAACTCAGTAAAGTCCAGTAGAACTCAGTGGAGCTCAGTAGAGATAGGTAGAGTCCAGTAGAGCTCAGTAGAGACAAGTAGAGTCCAGTAGAACTCAGTAGAGCTCAGTAGAGATAGGTAGAGTCCATTAGAACTCAGTAGAGTCCAGTAGAGCTTAGTAGAACTCAGTAGAGCTCAGTAGAGTCCAGTAGAGTCCAGTAGAGTTCAGTAGAGTCCAGTAGAACTCAGTAAAGTCCAGTAGAACTCAGTAAAGTCCAGTAGAACTCAATAGAGTTCAGTAGAGTCCAGTTAAAGGGGGAGAGTCTGGCTCAGGGAGGTTTGTGACGTCACCAGGTGAGATGATGAAGTTCATTTGTCGTGTTTTTTCCCCAGGAGCCCGAACCCGTCCCATGTGTGGGAGGAGTCAGTTCTGCCGCGCTGGCAGCCGGTCCAGGCCTCCGAGGCCCCGCCCACCTACCTGCAGCTAAGCCCCGCCCCCGTCCACCAGCAGGGCCTGAGTCAGAGACCCTGCTCCTTCTGGAGACACCTGGCCCCGACACTGACCGCTCTGATAGGTGAGACGGACTGGACTCTACTGGACTTTACTGGACTCTACTGGACCCTATTAGACCCTACTGGACCCTACTAGACCCTACTGGACTCTACCGGACCCTATTAGACCCTACTGGACTCTATTAGACTCTACTGGACCCTACTGGACCCTACTAGAATCTACTGGACCCTACTGGACCCTACTAGACTCTACTGGACCCTACTGTACTCTATTAGACCCTACTGGACTCCACTGGACTCTGCTGGACCCTACTGGACTCTACTGGACCCTATTGGACTCTACTGGACCCTACTGGACTCTATTAGACCCTACTGGACCCTACTAGACTCTACTGGACCCTACTAGACTCTACTGGACCCTACTGGACTCTATTAGACCCTACTGGACTCCACTGGACTCTACTGGACCCTACTGGACTCTATTAGACCCTACTGGACTCTACTGATCTCTACTGTGTCCTCTTGACCTGCTACTCTTTGTTTTACTTTACTACAGTAGAGTCTAGTGGAGTCCAGTAGAACTCAGTAGAGTCCAGTAAAACTTAGTAGAGTCCAGTAGAGTTTAATAGAAATCAGAAGAGTCCAATAGAGTCCAGTAAAACTTATAAGTCCAGTCATTTTATGAGAAAAGGTTAAACAAATTGCAACAGAAGCAAACTCATCTGATTTTGTATCCTCAACATGTCCTGAGTGAGGGAAAAAAAGCCCCGAAGAATCCCATTAGGGGAAAGTTTCGAAAAACACCCAAACATATCCCATTCATACGCATGTAAAAAAAAAATTTCACGTGAATAGGGTAAAATTTTTAACCTTTAGATATCTCCACGAAAATTACTGAGTTGATTACTTACATTAAGACAAACAAAAAATGTATTACAAGTTTTTTGAAATTCTTTGTTAACATGAGCAAATTTGCATAAATTTGTATAAATTTGCATAAATTCCACCGTTTTGACGGCACATGTATATATGAAGTTGCTGTGGTGGTACCAGCATGAAAATTGGAATGAGTTGACTCCATCGGTCAACCGACAAGTTGACCACTTTAAATTTCAAGATGACTGTAATTTTTCAAGACAGCCACATCCTTAGTAGAGCAGGTATGACATGCTCCATCTCTATTAATGCTCATGGGTAGCCTAAATTGGTTCCATTCCTTTTTTAACTGTAATATCATATTACAGTTAAAAAATGTCTTGTTCAATCTTGTTAACATATTATATGTTAACAAGATTGAACAAGACATTTTCACCTACTCTACTCAATGTTTAGATCAGGTGTTGTATGTATGCAAACTGTTGGCTCATGTCATACCTGCTCTACTAAGGATGTGGCTGTCTTGAAAAATTACAGTCATCTTGAAATTTAAAGTGGTCAACTTGTCGGTTGACCGATGGAGTCAACTCATTCCAATTTTCATGCTGGTACCACCACAGCAACTTCATATATACATGTGCCGTCAAAACAGTGGAATTTATGCAAATTTATACAAATTTATGCAAATTTGCTCATGTTAACAAAGAATTTCAAAAAACTTGTAATACATTTTTTGTTTGTCTTAATGTAAGTAATCAACTCAGTAATTTTCATGGAGATATCTAAAGGTTAAAAATTTTACCCTATACACGTGAAATTTTTTTTTATATGCGTATAAATGGGATATGTTTGGGTGTTTTTCGAAACTTTCCCCTAATGGGATTCTTCGGGGCTTTTTTTCCCTCACTCAGGACATGTTGAGGATACAAAATCAGTTGAGTTTGCTTCTGTTGCAATTTGTTTAACGTTGACCCCTTTTTTGGCCTAAAATTACTGGACTTAACTCAGTTGTTCTCACTAGAGTCCAATAGAAATTAGTAGAGTCCAATAGAGTCCAGTAGAGTCCAGTAGAGTCTAGTAGAACTCACTAGAGTCCAGTAGAACTCAGTAGAACTCAGCTCCCTCTGTTCTTCTCTCTGCAGGTGAGTCGGGGGCGGAGCCTGTCCTACCTGTGCTGAGCCCTCATTTGCCAGTGGCTGCAGCTTCCGGCCAATCACAGCCCGAGAAAGACGGCTACAGTTAATCACATGACATCACAGCTTCCTGTCTCCACTTCCAATTCATTGATCCAGTTTGTATTGATCCAGTTTCCAATCATCAATAAAAGCATCTGAAACTCACCTGAGTCTGAGCTCGCTCTCTCAACTGAAACATGACATCATCAACACTTCAGTATGACATCATCGTTTCAGGCCGCTGACATCATCAGTGTTGATATTTGATATTTTCTTCAGTGTCGTCATTTATAATAATCAATAATAAATCAATATTTTACAGCCAAGAGGCATGATGGGAATTAGACGGCTGCCCAAATCTTCATGTAAATGAACACAACTAGAGTGAAGCTTTCCATCAGGGAACCACTTCCTGTCTAAAGTTTAAAATCTGTTGTCTCTTTACATAGACTGCGTTTACATGCACTTCAGTACCCCGATTTCAATCGGGTTTTTTAAGTACCCCGATTATTGATCAAATTCGGGGTATGGTGTTTACATGAAGTTAGAGAACCCCGGTTATTCAGTATCCCTGTATACATGATAAATACAGTATCCCAGTTTCTGATTAGGCCTACTGCGTCTTACGTGCGTATGTGTGTTTCATTCATGTTTATTATTAACAGGAAGCGCAACTACTAGGAAATATAGGTCCGAAAAATTACAAATTAAAAATGCTGCCATGTTATATAACTTAATAAAAGAAAGGTAAATTCAATGCAGACTGATCGGTTCATTGTAAAACATGCTTTTATTGATGTAAAAGTAGTGATTTCTGTACACACGTTAGGCGACAGAGCCTCCAGGCAGCACTGCTCCTCCAATACACACATGAAGCTTCACTTTTCATTCAAACAAACTAAGGCAACTGCCACAATTATTAGATTTCATCAATGAAACCAGCATTTATCTCCTAAAAATAATATAACCAGCCGGCAGTAAACATCTAAAAACCTACGGGTAAGTTAATTAACGATCGTCTTCTCTCCCGAGGTGACGGAGTAGTCTGGCCGGCGAGCACGTCAGGAGACGGGGTTGCTGCCTCTGTAATGTCCCGGTCACAGCTCACACACGGGGAGCTTCACTGCTCCGGAAAACGTCGTAGCAAACTTGTAAACAGCCGTCGTTTGGATAAACCGGCCGCACATTGGGGGACTAAACAGTTATTTTCTCGCATGAAAAAAACGAACAAAAAAACGTAATAGTCTCCTCGTCGCTCCAGAATGCGCTCTTGTTGTCGCCGCCATTTTGTTACATAACGTATCTATGGTAACTGTTACGTCAGCTGGCTGAGCGGCTTTCAGATATCGGGGTACTGTGTTTACATGCTCCAGTATCCTGGTTTCTTTCGGAGTTCTCCGGGCAGCAAAATCGGGTTTCTCAAAATCGGGATATGAGCTTATCCCGATTTCTGGAATCGGGAAATGGTGTTTACATGCGCAAACACAAATTCGGGGTACTTAAAAAACCCGATTGAAATCGGGGTACTGAAGTGCATGTAAACGCAGTCATTTACTGTTTATTCATCTGAGAGAAGCTTCAGACTGATCAATGAAGAATCAGCTTTCATGTTCTGTGATGATGTCATATGTCTTCATCACTGTACATTAATATATTGCAGTTTTTCAAGGCAAGGCAAGGCAATTTTATTTGTATAGCCCATTTTTACAAACAGTTTTTCTCAGAGGGCTTTACAGTTGTTAAAACACATTGTTTGAATCCTCCTCCCCTTTTCTCAGAATTGTAAACACAAAACGATTTTCTCATACTACATTCACAAAACCTCTGATTCTTTTTGTAAAACCAAACCATCTCCTCAGAACAGTTTTTATCTGAAGCAAAACCAAACAGTGTTTTCAGGTCTTGCTCTAATCAATTAAAATAAATAGAAAAACATGGGAGTTGTTTCCTGAGATCTGTAAATAGTGTTTTACTAGTAAATATAGTAATATAGTATAGGTGAAGATAGTTTATGGTTTTGTCGAAAGGATGTTTGATTCAGTGAAGGAGTTTCAAAAACTGAGCAACTGATTCACACAACAGGAATTAGAGTTTTAGCAACAGAGAAAAACTGTAATATTCCTCATACAGGCTGTAAACTGATCAGGTCAGATCAGCTGCAACTTGTTTTCCATCGACTCCGCCCTCTGACTGCATGCAGATAGTTTCTATTGGTGAATACCTGACGTGTTTTCAGGGTGGTGATGGTTTGTGGGGTGGTGGGGTGAAGGGCAGCAGATTATAAAGCAAAAGGAAGTGAAACTGAACGTATTGACTTCAACAGCGGCAGAGACTGAACACGTCCTCGACCTGGAAAAGACAAACATGGCTCATCGTCAGCTTGGTAGGTGTTTTACTGCTCAGAGTTATTTACAGGATTATAATTTGTTTAAATTACAGTGACTTAATTTAGAGAAACATCATTTCTATTCTAAAGTTGAGCCACTCATTAAGTAGATGATTACTGTGTGAGCATTTTAGAGTTAGTACTACGATAGATGTGATGTTAAAATGTGCAGCACGGATGAGTGGTCAGACAGCAACGTCCCACACAGGCTGTGATCGTCAGGCAGGAGATTGTGGGTTTGATTCCAGACAGAGACCATGAGTTACTGTGTGTTGTCTGTTAAGACACTGTCTCCTACTGTTTCCTGTCATTCCTCAACTGTCCTATCTAATGAAGACCAGAACGCCCCAGATAAGACTGTATAGAAATGTGTTAGAGATCAAAATGCTGAGTCATTAGTAGGTAAAAAAAATTCCAGATGCTAAAAAGAAATTAACGTAACAACCATCATGGTCGTTGTGTAGGGGGAAGAAGATGATGCAGGGGGGGAGGGGACCGGATGTGTAACCAGATGTGTAGCAGTATAAGCCTATAGCAGCATAGCTATAAAATGGTTCAGAACTACCTGAACCAGCCCAAGTTTAGTTTAGTTTAGTTACCTTTATTTAAATGTAACACCTGTAATGTATACAGATAACTTGGACTAGTCTCTAGGTTCAGGAAGAGTGGTGAGTTTAGTGTTAAGAATAACAGACCACAGGGGCGGTGCGTGGCGCAGTGGGTAGAGCGGCCGCCCCATGTAGAGGCTACAGTCCTCGCCGCAGGTGTCCCCGGTTCGAATCCCGCATCGGGCAGACCTTTCCTGCGTGTCATTCCCCCTCTCTCTGCCTCCCCATTTCCTGTCTATCTCTACTGTCATCACTATCAAATAAAGGCAAAAAAGCCGAAAAATATACTTTAAAAAAAAAAAAGAATAACAGACCACAGACCAGTGAGTGAGTTTTTAACTGCCGGCTTATTTATATAGAAAATGATCAGAAAAACAGTAAACATTAAATGGTACCAACATTCATACACACATACGTTCGATAAGTGAAATGTTCAATCTCCCTTCAACCATTCAAAATGAAACCAAAATCCCAGGAAATCAGGTTTATTTATCCCTATTTATTTCTTCTGTGTTAATTCAACCTATTTGAGTTGAGATATAATTTTGGTTTAGGTTTTCTATTTTGGTTGTTTAGTTCTTGGTATCTATTTTGAGTTTGTTCAGTCTAAGTTCTCGTTTTATTCTCGGTTTAGGCCTATTTAAGAGTTTTAGTTCTATTTTTCTTCTATCCCTTTAATTTGCTTAATCAGCTATGTTTAAGCTTTAAATCACCTTTTCAAAACCCAACAATGTAATACCAAATTGGCACACAAGGAAAAGAAATAAAAAGAAATAAAATTAAATCAAATATCAAACTTACAACTCAATTCTCGGATCTCACAGATCAATGTAAACAATAACTCAAATTTCCACAGTGTGGTGAATAACCAGTCTTTTGATTGAGTTCTTTATCCAAATGAATCCACTGTGTGTTGTTGCAAAACCAGTCAATTTTGTCCTACCACGATCCCAGTGTCACTGTCAGTGTATGTGTCTGTGTGTAGGCGGGTTCTGCAAGCAAGGTGCTCCTCAGTTCTCCTCCGTTCGGGTCTCGTCTCCTATCGTGGGTAGCTCGCCATCTTGGTTTCTCCTCGGTGTTGTCACGGTCCACTAGCCTGATGCATCAGCCGCTTATTTCATTACATTTCATGTAGCGTCTGAACACGTGCCATAGGGATTCGTTTGCTTCCGGGAGGCGGTTGCTTACATTTGCTTCAACTAATCGCTGCTGCTTGGTGGTCACGTGTGCTATACACCGGTTAAGCTCATAGGTTAATCTTGAGCGCTTGAGTTCAACGTCATCGCCTTCACTTACCCGTCTGTTCGCTGATTGGTCCGTCCGCTCTGGCGGACGGAGCAAACCGAAACGCATTGCTAGTTTCCTGACTACATGGTTGAGGCAAATGAAATTTGCCGGAACCAGTAGGCGGCGCTAGCCTGGCTAACGGTCCACCGGTCCCGACAAAAAACCTGGCCTGCCGTATAGCAAGGCAATGCACAAGCAGGCACTTTAGCATTATATAAATCAGTAAATTAAATAAAAATAAATTACCAGTACTGAAAACTGATTAATTACCAACATAAATACAAACCGCATCCTAACATGGCGGCTCTACTTTCGCTTTCACCTGGCCGCGATGCAACTCGACCACGTATGCTCTGTCTTTTAGCTCTTAATTACTTATTACACACATGAAAATAAAAAATACACAGCATAACAGTAACCTAAGACTGCTTTAACTTAGCTGCGAGTTATATTGTTTACACACTGGGTTCGTACGGCAAAGGATTATCTGCCGCAATACACACACATAGAAAATAGTTTTCACTCACCAAATCCTCGTTTGAAACAAAACAAAAACGATTCCAGCAACGTGGACAGCAGTCGAGTACAATATCTTCCTCAAAAAGTAAAGAAAACAGGGTATAAAACCTCAAAATACACACTTTTCACTCCTAATTGTTTCTCTTTTTTTCCTCTCACTCACGAGTTATCCGCCTGCTGCTGCCGGTAGCGTTCTGCTGTTACTCTGTTTATTCCTCTCCCTCCAGTAAGCGGCGCTATAGTCACCTGACCGGCACTTATTAAAGGAGCAGTAAACATAAAATAATGATTAATTGAACAGTACTCTGCTTTTTGACTGCTTTGATGACATTCTATTAAATTAAACACAATAATTATTATGTTTGCTTACTTTTAGGTTTGATCTTAATTTTATAAGTTTATTGTCTTATTCATCTAGGTTACATAAACTCGTTAGTACACTGAGGCAAGCCTCATTTACAGTGCAGACGAGAGTACAAAGCAAAACAAACAAAATACAGAAGAGATCAGAGGAAACAATTACAAACGGAAGACAGGGAATTATTAATTAATGATTTGAAGTGATTGAATGGGACAAGTTAGTTTAACTTAACTCATTGAGTGCCAACCACGTAATTTCTCGTTTTTCGCTCCCATGCGTTGAGTGCCAAAAACATAATTTTACGCTTTTTGCTTTTTTATTATTATTATTATGAAAATAGACACTTTAACACACCTTTATGTGCAAATTTGGGGACTCTACGACGAGCAGAACTGAAATAGATGATCAAAAACTCATGACAGCTCATGATCTGGAAGTTTTTATCAAAACGGAGTTCTGCATGTGGATGCAGCAGCTGCTCTGCTCTCACCCGCGAGGCTCCAGCAGCTCAGAGCTGAAACAGGAAGCTCTCAGCCGACAGTCCCGCCCGGTCTTCATCTGGAGCAACACCGTGTCCTCCCCAAGGTCCTCCCGCCGTAAAATGTGATGGTCTCTGGGTCAAAGCAGACCGGCATCACCGACCCGTACCACAGACAGACCGCGACCACCGGTGGGGCCGGTGTTCCCGAGCCGCTGTGGCCCAGAGACCATCACATTCCGCGGTGAGAGGCTGTGACACGGCACGGTGCGTCTGTGTTATTGTTGTTTAGTGGCGCCCCCCCCCCCACCCCCGATGGTGGTTTTGTGAATAGAACAACAATTGTTGTGTATATTTATCTTATACGAGCCCTTTGATCCAGAAATGCGAGTGTCAGAAGAGCGACAGACACAAACAGAGCAGCTTTCATAAAAGACGCTCTCTTTTCTAGAAAAAAAGGAGGGATTTTGGTGAAACCCAGCCATGTTTAGAAAGGAGTATCTGTGCGCTGCGGCCCCTCCACAGGTGGAGGTCGGTGCTCTCAGGAAGGAAGTCACTGGTGATGCGAATAGTTTACTTAGTGCAAAGCAGAACAAAGACCAACGTTTCGACGTACAACGTCTTCATCAGGGTCAAATGGTTCTGGTGCGGTATACGAGGCATTTAAATATCCCCCCGACTGTGATTGGTTGAGGAGAATGGGAGTGCCCGCACCTATCACACCTATCACATGGCCGCATACATCGTTTCTGAACCAATCAAAAGTGTTCATTCGTTACAAGATAAAAAACTATACAATGAGTGGTTCACACAATGACACCGCCCCCCCCAAAGAACCACCTGGCTGCCTGCTCCCCCCTCTGGGTTCTACAGATGTGGTCACTGCGCGCACTGCTCCAACTTCCCTGAGACCAAACACTTTTGTCACCCCCGGACTGGTAAACAATACCCCATAAACTCTTTCATTAATTGCAGTACCACACATGTCATCTACATGCTCAAATGCCCCTGCAGTATGGTGTACATCGGCCAAACAAAACGTCCTCTGAAAGTCTGTATAGCTGAACACAAAGCAGCCATCCGGAACAATAACATGGACTACGCAGTCGCTCGGCATTACAAACAGGCAAACCAGGGCTCCGCTGCGACTCTGCGTTTCTGGGGCATTGAGAAAATTTCTCCCTCCTTGAGGGGCGAAGATATTATCAATAAGCTCCTCAGGAGGGAGGCGTTTTGGATTTACACCCTTAACACAGTGGAACCACTCGGACTGAATGAAGAACTCAGTCTCTCATGTTTTCTTTAATAGCCTATGGGCCGGATTTACTAAAGGTTTGCGTGTATTAAAACGTGTGCAAACGTGATTGCACGCGCAAACACATGTGGAACCTGATCTACTAACCAGACGCACCGAGGATTGCGTCCCTCACACGGGCAGAATAGCACGTGTGATCCATTTAGCGTGTTTGCCTTGATGAATATGTAAATATGGGCGTTTCTGCCAGAATGTGCAGAATACTGGGAATAGATGTAAATCGATTTATTTAGCGTGTGCAATGTGATTTACCAAACCAGGAAGAGATTGCGGTGGCTGTTTTTGCGTCTTTATTCACCACGTCTGAAAACCATGTACTAACTGATACAACTTTGCCAAAACGTATGCGTTTATTGGTTTGATACCTGTCAGAGCCCCGTGATCTTACATCTCTGCATTTCCTCACGTCTGGGTAATTCTGTAACAGTTTTTCAGCCGTGTTAAAAGTCATTTACGCGCCGTTACGCACGGGGCACGTCTGTCCTGCAGTGCGCTCCGTTGGCTCCTCTCCTCCCAGTACCTGGCTGCTCAGCTCCGTCTCTCGGTCCCGGTCCCGGACTGAGACACGTCACCGCTGCCTTCACCCGTCTTTGATCCCTCTGGTCAGTGGTCAGAGCGTTTAGATCCGTGTGTCCCACCTGAGCTCTCTATTAATCCACTGGATCATGGGCGGCACACACATATTATAGGTGCGTGATTGTCGCTGCAGCTGCTGCCTGTTCGTCACTATATGACGAGTTGGGCCATGTAGCGATTTGTGTTTATCTAAACAGAGCGCGAGAGAGATGAACACACATGCTGTCATTGTAGCCTATGCATCGGATCAAATGTCATTCTGTCCCTTTGTCCGTCCAGCTCTCTGTCCACTCTCTCCATGGCGGAAACGATTACCACGCGCAAAACCCTCATTTACATATTGCGGTTTGCACGTGTTTTCATTTAGCGGGTTACTCTTAGTAGATCACCTGTTTTGCGTGCACTAACCAAACTCGCAATATTATAGCGGGCGCAAACAATATAGCGCCCGCTATCTGAGATCTTAGTAAATCCGGCCCTATGTGTTTTGCATTAGGCTACTGTGTGTTTTTTGTTTTTTGTTTTGTTTTGCTATGTGCCACTTGCCCGTGTCGATTTATTGCTTAACAAAAGTGTAAATATTGTATATATTGATGTTTGTATAGTTTTTTGTCTTGTAACGAATGAGCACTTTTGATTGGTTCAGAAACGATGTATGCTTCCATGTGATAGGTGTGATAGGTGCTGGCACTCCCACCCTCCTCAACCAGTCACAGTACGGAGGATATTTAAATGCCTCGTATACCGCACCAGAACCATTTGACCCTGATGAAGGCGTTGTACGTCGAAACGTTGGTCTTGTTGCTTTGCACTAAGTAAACTACTCGCATCACCAGTGACTCGTGTGCTCCAGGCTCCGTTTTCTTTTCTTCCAGCCATGTTTAGCTTGAGTTTTCTCAGGAACGGAGGCACGTAGAAACAACGGTTTGTGGCCATTTGAAGCAGAACTTTCACCTTTCAAATGAGCCACAGTATGTGTTGGTGGCAATAATATAGAATACGCTGTGGCTCTACAAAAATCGTCAAAAATGGTCTAAATTGCCGGTACACTTGACTAAAACTTTGGAAAGGAGCGCGGCACTCAATGAGTTAAGAGCCTTATAAGTTAGCAGAAGGATTTTGAAGTCTAATCTAAATCCTACAGGAAGCCAGTGGAGAGAAGCTAAAGTGGGAGAGATGTGCTCTCTCTTCCTAACTCCTGTCAAAACCCTTGCTGCGGCATTCTGGACCAGCTGGAGACTCTTTAGAGAGTTTTTTGGACATCCTGACAGGAGAGAGTTGCAGTAGTCTAGCCTAGAAGTGATAAATGCATGCACCAGTTTCTCAGCGTCACTCTGGGAGAGGATATTCCTAATCTTAGTCATACTGCACAGATGGAAGAAGGCGGTCCTAGTCACATGTTTTATGTGGGAGCTGAAGGAAAGGAGGGGGAGGAGACAGTTGACAGGACGCCAACATGTCATAAGCAGTTCTTTGGTGTGAAAACCAGAACCAATCAGATCAGATGGACACGATGGAGCAGAAACACCTTGGAACTTGTTTAGACCTTCCATTAAACCAAAACTGCATCCTGTTCCTTGTTCCATATTAGCACCACCTGTTAGCGTCACAGCAACCTTCAAGGCCTGTGGGAAAAATGAGTTCATGTGACTGTGATGAAGGGAGTTTGTTTTCTGGACGTAGTGTTTAATGGCTGTTTAGACCTTGTTTTTTTTTTTCTGGGCAAATTGAATCGTAGGCAACTGGACTTGCATTTGTCTGGGAAGACGTTTCGCCTCTTATCCAAGGGGCTTCATCAGTTCATACGCAACAAGTCTCACTAGTCTGCACAAGCTAGACTAGCTTGTGTTGTCTTCCAGACTGGTTCCAGCCTGACACTGTGGCAGCTGGTCTTGACTCTAAACAGTTGTTGTTTCTCTCTGTTGACACACTGCTGTAATTTTAGTTTACACTCTGTCTATTCACAACAGTGGTCATTAATGAGTTTTAAATTCTCCAACAGAGGCAGAAAATCCAACAGAACTCAGGATTGCACTTCTTGGGAAAACTGGAGTTGGGAAGAGCAAAGCAGGAAACACCATCTTAGGAAGACCAGCCTTTGTATCTACATTGTCTTTATCCTCAGTGACGTCAGAGTGTAAGAAGGAAACAGGAGATGTTGATGGTCAAAAAGTGGCTGTTGTTGATACTCCAGGTCTGTTTGACACCAGAAAAGAAATGGATGAGGTGAAGAGAGAGGTGGCTAAAAGCGTCTGTTTTGTTGCTCCTGGTCCTCATGTGTTCCTCATCGTGATCCAACCAAACAGATTCACTAAAGAAGAACAAGAAACAGTGAAGATCCTTCAGGAGATGTTTGGAAGAGAAGCAAGAAAGTACAGCATGGTCCTGTTCACCCATGGAGACGCTACAGTAGATGCTGTAGTATTTGGTGTTGTCGGAGGTGTTACTGCAGGAGCTGCTGCTGGAGCTGCACTAGGATTTGTAGCAGGTCCAGTGGGAGCTGTAGTGGGAGGTGTAACGGGAGCTGTAGTGGGAGCTGGGGTGGGAGTTGCAGCAGCGGCATTAAAACACTACAATGTCTGTTCCATACAGTGATATTTAATGTCAAATAACCATTATATTATGTCCACAACTGGACAGCTTAATCTTTTTTTATCACTTGTTCTGGTTTTCATCGATTATGAACATTGTCATTAATCAACACTGATAATTCATTATGTCATTAATACCCTCTCTGTCTGATTCAGAGCTGTAAAAGACTGACTGCAGAAGTCTGATGGAACAAACATCATGAATCCAACATGTGATGTATCTGTGTTAAACATGTTAATAAACACAAATGTTTAAAAGCAGCTGTGTCTCCAGAACTTGATTCTTCAACACATGGAAACATGAGACAGGAACATGTTGTAGTGTCTCTCTGATGTGTTGACAGCTCTGAGTCCTGGAGCTCAGGTGTTTCCTCACTGTCTCCAGCCTAATGACCTGTGTTGTTTCCAGGGTGTAGCTCTGACCTGAGGGTGGTGCTGGTGGGTCAGGAGAGAGTTGGGAAGAGCTCAGCAGGAAACACCATCCTGGGGACGAAGGAGTTCGACTGTAGCTTCAGTGCTTCACCTGTGACACTGAGATGTGAGAAGAGAGAAGTTATGGTTGGTGGTCGTAGAGTCTCTGTGGTGGACACCCCCGGTCTCTTCAGCTCTGAACTGACTCAGGACCAGGTGAAGGCTCAGCTGGAGGAAGCTCTGGAGCTGAGCTCTCCAGGTCCTCACGTCTTCCTCCTCACCATCCAGCTGGGAAGATTCACTGAACAGGAGCAGAAAGGTCTGGAGGCTCTGGAGAACATGCTGAGTCCTGATGTCTCTAAACACACCATGGTGCTGTTCACCTACGGAGACAGACTGGAAGAGAGCGGCATCGACCTGGACCAGTTCATCAGAGAAGACAAGAACCTGCAGAAGCTTCTGAAGAAGTGTAGTGGTCGGTACCAGGTGTTCAATAACAGGAGGATGGAGGACAGAGATCAGGTCCAACAGCTGCTGCACAAGATAGATTCAGTCTCTGAGGGAGGACGTCTCGTTTATGAGGAAAGACCTCAGTCAATGAGTCTCACGTTTAGAAATGTATATAACATCATCTGTAACTTCTTCAGGTTGATCTTTAGACAGCAATAGTGAGATCACGGCACGGGTGGAGGGTAGTAAATAAACATGTGCTGAGATCAGATCTTGTCTAACCACCATCCTGAATTAATCTCCTACAAATGTGATTGATCACTAATCCTATATTAATATTCATGAGGTCATAGACCTGCACAGACATGTTGGAGTGGTTCTGTCTATAACCTGAAAACCAGACGACCTCCATCCAATCAGCATCAACCTGATGTAAAATGTGGTTGTTTAAATGTTTCAGTTGTTTCAACGTCTGAAGATGAATAAAAGTTTGAAAATGACTGGGTCTAAGTTCTTCTAGAGCTCAGATGATGAAGTTCCGAGTTGACGAGGAGTATAACTATGGAAACAAGGGGCGTGGTCATGGTTGGGAGGGCTACTTTAAAAGTGTAATCCAGTAAAATTACAAGTTACCTGTCAAAAATGTAATCAGTAATTTACTCTAAGTATCACAATACAAAACATGCAAATCAAGAGTGTCATACAGCCAGCATGCATCAGTCTATCTAGACTAGATCGCTCCAAACGGGAAGTCAAATGCACTGAGCATCCGGTAAATTTCAAAACAAGACACAATGGGTAAACACCCAATTTTAAAATCATTGCTTTAGTCAACATCAGTCACACTCACTGGCCCAGGCCACGAGTCACCAGTCAGTCAGAGTCCTGAAGCAAACAAGACCTCATGGAGATCAATATTTTATGACATAAAACATCCGTTCCACAAGAACACAAACAGAAAATAAAGAAAAAAAATCAAGGAGTAATGTTGAACAGCAAGTCAAGGTCTCAGAAAGGCAAAGTGGCCTGTTGTTTACGTGTTAATCTGACTTTATACACAGCTGTTATCACATTAGCTGGTTGGTTGTGCTCCGTGATCTTGTGACCTCGGGTCTCCAGCTGCTCTGGGCTGCAGAGACAGAGCAGTGGCCGATGGTGTGATCTGAGAGTCAGAGCTAAACCGCAACGGGCCGTGGTGTACAGTAGCTCAGCTGGTAGAGCAGCGTCTCATGAACAACAACAACTCCACCCCTGGCAGCTCTTTACTCCCCCTCCCGCGCCCCCCCATTCCCCGTCTCTCTCAAACTTTCCTACTGTAAAGGCGTTGTTCAAAT
The DNA here is from genome assembly GCF_045865225.1 of Trachurus japonicus. NCBI lineage: Eukaryota > Metazoa > Chordata > Actinopteri > Carangiformes > Carangidae > Trachurus > Trachurus japonicus. The sequence goes on along the minus strand of NW_028221233.1, from coordinate 156,116 downwards.
CCACATCCTGTTATGTTCTGTTATCTAATGGCTAGGATAACATAGGCGGCCGCCGGCCACCTCTTTGTGGCCCCCGAACTGTTATTTCTTCAGCATGTGTTTTGGTTGGGTCAACACATGTATATCGGGACTTGTTTCCATGCCAATGATACACAGACAGCCTGTTACTGGGTTGCGCTGCGAGCGCATTTTTAAGTTTCACTTTATTTTTTGAAGCGGTTTGCATACTTTTCCAGCTGTTGGAGCCTAGATTGCACACAAATGAACACTTGCAACAGTGTGTCCGCCTGGCCATCACAACATTTGAGCCAAAGTTCCAAAGACTGGCAAAAGACACAAGTAGGGATGCACATTTTTTTTTTTTTTTCTCCGCTACCCACCTGCTCACAGGGTACAGACCCCCCTGTACAGACTTCAAATCACTCCTACACTCCTAATACACACACCTTTTTAAACTGTCTCTGAATCTGTGAATTAAATAGGTCTAATTTTCTGTTCTATTATCCTCTTTTTATGTCTTTTTTAACCTTCTACATTGTTTGTTTACCTTAATTGTGTGTTACTCCACATTGTTCTACATTTTAATTGTGTTGATATTTTCATGTTAGTGCACCTGTAAAAGCACATTATGAATAAAAGGTATTATTATTATTATAACGTTGTGAACATTATGAACCCCACCACCACCCGTCCTTGTTGGAGGACACTGAACAGACAGAATATAGAGTAGAGTGAACTTTACTGATCCAGAAAGGAAATTCCAATGTCAGGTAGCTCATCATAAAAAACAGATAACCAAAAATTGGCTCAAGTGTTGGTCCTACAATCTTTGAGCAAATGCTTAGCAGTCTCTCCAGTCGAGCTATAAGTTGCACTGAGAGACAACTATACAGTGGGAGCCACATAGAAATTCCCCTGCCATGCTGCTGCCATGCTGTTCCCATGCTGTTCCCATGAGAGTTCCAGCAAAGTCCCAGCAGCTGGAGTGACCCCCTCCTTTTCCTGGGTGTGACTAGTTTTTACTGGAACTCCACCCATTCAATGAAATACATGACATGACCAGGAGATGGCGCTTCTCTCACAGAACAGTACATATCGCCAGAGGCGCCATTTAAAGTGCTGCCGCTGGTGGTGAGTGGAAATTCACATAATTCATAGAACCACGAGTACATGTTTGATTTAAGAAGTGAAATTAATTAACAGACCTAGCTACTGGAGATGCTGGCCACTGTTTTATCTGGAAATAAATTGTTGTAGCTAATAATACCTACTGTCAATTTTTTTTTATCACAATTTATTTACTGTGACTCTACATTTAAATAGGAAAAAACTAAGGGAGTGATGAAAGCCTTTTTAAGATGTTTGCAGTTGCAGGTATTCAGTGCATGCCTTCAACCAGGGAATTAGCATTATCATTGCTCAATCTTTTGTTTGCCCTAATGGGCCGCCTATTGGTCACCCATTGTCACACAAATTGCACAGAGCTTGCAATGGAGCTGGCTGTTCAACTTTGAAGGAGGACTGGGGGAGGGGAGGTTATGTTGGAAGGCTAGCTGGACCAGACTCTCTCCTGAGCAACAACACACTCCAAACCCCTGAACATTCACACCTGCTCCAGAGCATTACCATCTCCAAGCATCCCCCACCGATTTGACTATGAATTGATTAGAAAATGAGTAGGTGTTTCCTTAGAAGGTCCTGCTTTAAACATTTTTATTTTCATGATTACATTATTATCTATCTTAAAAAAAATATTGTAATTTTGCAACAGTGCTTCATGGCAGAGGTTAGGAAAGGCACATGTGGCAAGGTGAAGAGGGTCCAGGGCGGGCTTCGAACCCCAGACTCTTGGTTAACAGTCATGTATGCTAACCATTCGGCCAAAGGGACATCCCCTTGGCCAAGTAGCCAGGGTGCATGATCAATAGGAGGCATAGTGACAGGACCCTCAACTGTCACACACACACAAACAGGATTGCAGATGGTCTGAATATGGAGTCAGGGCTGGAATTTAATTAGTGTGACTGCTGAAGCAGTCACACTATTGTTCTTCTGTTTGGCCATTTTCTTCCGCCTTTTTACGGTCTTCTTCTAGTCCTTCATACTTTGTGCTATTTCAACAATTCATATATCAAAACGTGCAGCTTTTTTTGAACTTTATCGGCATTACTTTTCTCTTTTTAACTATTTATACTTTTTCAAATATTTAACTTTTTCACAAAAAATCTCACATTCATCAAAGTCTCAACCTCTCTTCTTCACAACTCCACTGTAGTGTAGGGGGTAGGGTAACTGCCTGCCAACCCTAAGGTCACTGGTTCGAATCCAAGGGAAGAACTCTTGTTATGTTATGTTGAATTCTGCTCTCCTCCCCCGCCTTCAATTGGTTACAGGTGTTTGTTATCTTCTTGATTACTCATACCAGTTTGCAGCACATCATCACATTACAATGAATGACAACAGTCTTGAAAGCAGTGTGCTCTCTGTAGCCGAGTGGCAGAGTAAAGGCTTAGTGATCATATGGTCACGGGTTCGAGTCCTGCCTCAGTCATTTCACATCATTGCTTGACTTTTGATTCCAATTATTCAGCTGTCATTGGACAGTCTTTGATTCCTCATAGTATAAAGCTCATTGTAACTCAGGTTCTCTGTGGCCATATGGTTAGTGTGTTAGGTGTTGTGCTATTTCAACAATTCATATATCAAAACGTGCAGCTTTTTTTGAACTTTATCGGCATTACTTTTCTCTTTTTAACTATTTATACTTTTTCAAATATTTAACTTTTTCTGCAAATTAAACTCTAGACAAATTATTTTCTCCAGTTTTGTAGCCACACTTGTCTTCTGGCTAAAATTCTGGTCAAAAATGCAAAGAGACTTAGATAATAATTTTAAATATTTTTTAAATGCAGCCAGGGAGCTCTCTGCTCTCATTCAGCCCAATGCTGAGAATTCTCCACAACTCTGTCTGAAACATGCTTATGTCTGTGCTCTCTGTGGCGAAGTGGCAGAGTAAAGGTTTATTGATCATGAGGTCATGGGTTCGATCCCTTACTTTTTTTTTTAAGCAGAAGCCAGTGATCCTCTTATCAAAGGTTTTCTTTACCCCTGACTTACTGTCTCTGTCTGTAGCCTAGTGGTTAGCTTGCTGGTCTGGAGACCTGAAGGTTGCTGGTTCAATTCTTGCCTCAACAACAATTATAGTGAATTATTTTCCCAGTTGTCCTCTGTTGACTTCTGATAACTTGCTTCATGTTGAAACTGCTGCTCTCAGCCTGAAATTCACAGAAATTTTCATTCTAAGTCATTCAAGCTTGACTCTCAAGCTTTCTTGATGTTGACAGTGTGCAGATCATTAACAGACAACAGTCTCTGCAACTGTGTGTGCACCGTGGCCTAGAGGCAGAGTGGAAGTCTAATGACCATGAGGTTGTAGGTTCGAGTCCAACCTTGGTCAAACATTTGTATGGTGATCACTGCTTGCACTATTTGCTAATTCTGCAACAGCGTTCAGTTGCTGTCAGCAGTCACACCATTTCCATTCTTGGAAATGCTTTTTCTAGTTAGTGTGACTGCTGAAGCAGTCACACTATTGTTCTTCTGTTTGGCCATTTTCTTCCGCCTTTTTACGGTCTTCTTCTAGTCCTTCATACTTTGTGCTATTTCAACAATTCATATATCAAAACGTGCAGCTTCTTTTGAACTTTATCGGCATTACTTTTCTCTTTTTAACTATTTATACTTTTTCAAATATTTAACTTTTTCTGATTTTTTTCAGCTTTATAATGTGTGTGTATTGCGTCTAACGAGCAGAGCCAGAGTGGTGTCAGAGTGGAGAGAGGCAAAAAAACATTCTAGAGTTTTTCTGGCTAAACTGTCAGCATGGCCACAAATTAAACTCTAGACAAATTATTTTCTCCAGTTTTGTAGCCACACTTGTCTTCTGGCTAAAATTCTGGTCAAAAATGCAAAGAGACTTAGATAATAATTTTAAATATTTTTTAAATGCAGCCAGGGAGCTCTCTGCTCTCATTAAGCTCAATGCATTTTTTTCACATCAGCAGGAGAAGGAGCTCAACTTTGTAACTTGCTGTTAAGTGCTTTTTAATTCATTTTAATTCACCAAAAAATAGTCACAGGTCACAAAAAAGTCCTCTTCTTACTTGGTGTGGCTAATTTATATTAATTTATTTTTGTTTTAAGCATCATTGAAAAATCTCACATTCATCAAAGTCTCAACCTCTCTTCTTGACAACTCCTCTGTAGTGTAGGGGTTAGGGTAACTGCCTGCCAACCCTAAGGTCACTGGTTCGAATCCAAGGGAAGAATTCTTGTTATGTTATGTTGAATTCTGCTCTCCTCCCCCGCCTTCAATTGGTTACAGGTGTTTGTTATCTCCTTGATTACTCGTACCAGTTTGCAGCACATCATCACATTACAATTAATGACAACAGTCTTGAAAGCAGTGTGCTCTCTGTAGCTGAGTGGCAGAGTAAAGGTTTAGTGATCATATGGTCACGGGTTCGATTCCTGCCTCAGTCATTTCACATCATTGCTTGACTTTTGATTCCAATTATTCAGCTGTCATTGGACAGTCTTTGATTCCTCATAGTATAAAGCTCATTGTAACTCAGGTTCTCTGTGGCCATATGGTTAGTGTGTTAGGTGTTGTGCTATTTCAACAATTCATATATCAAAACGTGCAGCTTTTTTTGAACTTTATCGGCGTTACTTTTCTCTTTTTAACTATTTATACTTTTTCAAATATTTAACTTTTTCTGCAAATTAAACTCTAGACAAATTATTTTCTCCAGTTTTGTAGCCACACTTGTCTTCTGGCTAAAATTCTGGTCAAAAATGCAAAGAGACTTAGATAATAATTTTAAATATTTTTTAAATGTAGCCAGGGAGCTCTCTGCTCTCATTAAGCTCAATGCATTTTTTTCACATCAGCAGGAGAAGGAGCTCAACTTTGTAACTTGCTGTTAAGTGCTTTTTAATTCATTTTAATTCACCAAAAAATAGTCACAGGTCACAAAAAAGTCCTCTTCTTACTTGGTGTGGCTAATTTATATTAATTTATTTTTGTTTTAAGCATCATTGAAAAATCTCACATTCATCAAAGTCTCAACCTCTCTTCTTGACAACTCCTCTGTAGTGTAGGGGTTAGGGTAACTGCCTGCCAACCCTAAGGTCACTGGTTCGAATCCAAGGGAAGAATTCTTGTTATGTTATGTTGAATTCTGCTCTCCTCCCCCGCCTTCAATTGGTTACAGGTGTTTGTTATCTCCTTGATTACTCGTACCAGTTTGCAGCACATCATCACATTACAATTAATGACAACAGTCTTGAAAGCAGTGTGCTCTCTGTAGCTGAGTGGCAGAGTAAAGGTTTAGTGATCATATGGTCACGGGTTCGATTCCTGCCTCAGTCATTTCACATCATTGCTTGACTTTTGATTCCAATTATTCAGCTGTCATTGGACAGTCTTTGATTCCTCATAGTATAAAGCTCATTGTAACTCAGGTTCTCTGTGGCCATATGGTTAGTGTGTTAGGTGTTGTGCTATTTCAACAATTCATATATCAAAACGTGCAGCTTTTTTTGAACTTTATCGGCGTTACTTTTCTCTTTTTAACTATTTATACTTTTTCAAATATTTAACTTTTTCTGCAAATTAAACTCTAGACAAATTATTTTCTCCAGTTTTGTAGCCACACTTGTCTTCTGGCTAAAATTCTGGTCAAAAATGCAAAGAGACTTAGATAATAATTTTAAATATTTTTTAAATGCAGCCAGGGAGCTCTCTGCTCTCATTCAGCCCAATGCTGAGAATTCTCCACAACTCTGTCTGAAACATGCTTATGTCTGTGCTCTCTGTGGCGAAGTGGCAGAGTAAAGGTTTATTGATCATGAGGTCATGGGTTCGATTCCTTACTTTTTTTTAAAGCAGAAGCCAGTGATCCTCTTATCAAAGGTTTTCTTTACCCCTCACATGCTGTCTCTGTCTGTAGCCTAGTGGTTAGCTTGCTGGTCTGGAGACCTGAAGGTTGCTGGTTCAATTCTTGCCTCAACAACAATTATAGTGAATTATTTTCCCAGTCGTCCTCTGTTGACTTCTGATAACTTGCTTCATGTTGAAACTGCTGCTCTCAGCCTGAAATTCACAGAAATTTTCATTCTAAGTCATTCAAGCTTGACTCTCAAGCTTTCTTGATGTTGACAGTGTGCAGATCATTAACAGACAACAGTCTCTGCAACTGTGTGTGCACCGTGGCCTAGAGGCAGAGTGGAAGTCTAATGACCATGAGGTTGTGGGTTCGATTCTGACCTTGGTCAAACATTTGTATGGTGATCACTGCTTGCACTATTTGCTAATTCTGCAACAGCGTTCAGTTGCTATCAGCAGTCACACCATTTCCATTCTTGGAAATGCTTTTTCTAGTTTAACTCTGTACTTCCTCTGGATTAAATTTATTAATTAAATGTATTGATTTTTCACTATATAGGCAGCACTAGCCTATACTGTCAATCCCCCTATAAACCCCATTCCGATTTGATATCACAACTTCACAAAGTTGAAGACACCTGCTGCACCTAGTCTAATCTTTGTATGACTGAATTATTAGTGTGAATGCTTTGTTCTTCTGTTCGGCCATTTTCTTCCGCCTTTTTACGGTCTTCTTCTAGTCCTTCATACTTTGTGCTATTTCAACAATTCATATATCAAAACGTGCAGCTTTTTTTGAACTTTATCGGCATTACTTTTCTCTTTTTAACTATTTATACTTTTTAAAATATTTAACTTTTTCTGCAAATTAAACTCTAGACAAAGTATTTTCTCCAGTTTTGTAGCCACACTTGTCTTCTGGCTAAAATTCTGGTCAAAAATGCAAAGAGACTTAGATAATAACTAGAAAAAGCATTTCCAAGAATGGAAATGGTGTGACTGCTGATAGCAACTGAACGCTGTTGCAGAATTAGCAAATAGTGCAAGCTGTGATCACCATACAAATGTTTGACCAAGGTCAGAATCGAACCCACATCCTCATGGTCATTAGACTTCCACTCTGCCTCTAGGCCACAGTGCACACACAGTTGCAGAGACTGTTGTCTGTTAATGATCTGCACACTGTCAACATCAAGAAAGCTTGAGAGTCAAGCTTGAATGACTTAGAATGAAAATGTCTGTGAATTTCAGGCTGAGCACTAACCATATGGCCACAGAGAACCTGAGTTACAATGAGCTTTATACTATGAGGAATCAAAGACTGTCCAATGACAGCTGAATAATTGGAATCAAAAGTCAAGCAATGAAGTGAAAAGACTGAGGCAGGAATCGAACCCATGACCATATGATCACTAAACCTTTACTCTGCCACTCGGCTACAGAGAGCACACTGCTTTCAAAACTGTTGTCATTCATTGTAATGTGATGATGTGCTGCAAACTGGTATGAGTAATCAAGGAGATAACAAACACCTGTAACCAATTGAAGGCGGGGGAGGAGAGCAGAATTCAACATAACATAACAAGAGTTCTTCCCTTGGATTCGAACCAGTGACCTTAGGGTTGGCAAGCAGTTACCCTAACCCCTACACTACAGTGGAGTTGTGAAGAAGAGAGGTTGAGACTTTGATGAATGTGAGATTTTTTGTGAAAAAGTTAAATATTTTAAAAAGTATAAATAGTTAAAAAGAGAAAAGTAATGCCGATAAAGTTCAAAAAAAGCTGCACGTTTTGATATATGAATTGTTGAAATAGCACAAAGTATGAAGGACTGGAAGAAGACCGTAAAAAGGCGGAAGAAAATGGCCAAACAGAAGAACAATAGTGTGACTGCTTCAGCAGTCACACTAACTAGAAAAAGCATTTCCAAGAATGGAAATGGTGTGACTGCTGACAGCAACTGAACGCTGTTGCAGAATTAGCAAATAGTGCAAGCTGTGATCACCATACAAATGTTTGACCAAGGTCAGAATCGAACCCACATCCTCATGGTTATTAGACTTCCACTCTGCCTCTAGGCCACGGTGCACACACAGTTGCAGAGACTGTTGTCTGTTAATGATCTGCACACTGTCAACATCAAGAAAGCTTGAGAGTCAAGCTTGAATGACTTAGAATGAAAATGTCTGTGAATTTCAGGCTGAGCACTAACCATATGGCCACAGAGAACCTGAGTTACAATGAGCTTTATACTATGAGGAATCAAAGACTGTCCAATGACAGCTGAATAATTGGAATCAAAAGTCAAGCAATGAAGTGAAAAGACTGAGGCAGGAATCGAACCCATGACCATATGATCACTAAACCTTTACTCTGCCACTCGGCTACAGAGAGCACACTGCTTTCAAACCTGTTGTCATTCATTGTAATGTGATGATGTGCTGCAAACTGGTACGAGTAATCAAGGAGATAACAAACACCTGTAACCAATTGAAGGCGGGGGAGGAGAGCAGAATTCAACATAACATAACAAGAGTTCTTCCCTTGGATTCGAACCAGTGACCTTAGGGTTGGCAAACATCCACCCTAACCCCTACACTACAGTGGAGTTGTGAAGAAGAGAGGTTGAGACTTTGATGAATGTGAGATTTTTTGTGAAAAAGTTAAATATTTTAAAAAGTATAAATAGTTAAAAAGAGAAAAGTAATGCCGATAAAGTTCAAAAAAAGCTGCACGTTTTGATATATGAATTGTTGAAATAGCACAAAGTATGAAGGACTAGAAGAAGACCGTAAAAAGGCGGAAGAAAATGGCCAAACAGAAGAACAATAGTGTGACTGCTTCAGCAGTCACACTAACTAGAAAAAGCATTTCCAAGAATGGAAATGGTGTGACTGCTGATAGCAACTGAACGCTGTTGCAGAATTAGCAAATAGTGCAAGCAGTGATCACCATACAAATGTTTGACCAAGGTCAGAATCGAACCCACATCCTCATGGTCATTAGACTTCCACTCTGCCTCTAGGCCACGGTGCACACACAGTTGCAGAGACTGTTGTCTGTTAATGATCTGCACACTGTCAACATCAAGAAAGCTTGAGAGTCAAGCTTGAATGACTTAGAATGAAAATGTCTGTGAATTTCAGGCTGAGCACTAACCATATGGCCACAGAGAACCTGAGTTACAATGAGCTTTATACTATGAGGAATCAAAGACTGTCCAATGACAGCTGAATAATTGGAATCAAAAGTCAAGCAATGAAGTGAAAAGACTGAGGCAGGAATCGAACCCATGACCATATGATCACTAAACCTTTACTCTGCCACTCGGCTACAGAGAGCACACTGCTTTCAGAACTGTTGTCATTCATTGTAATGTGATGATGTGCTGCAAACTGGTATGAGTAATCAAGGAGATAACAAACACCTGTAACCAATTGAAGGCGGGGGAGGAGAGCAGAATTCAACATAACATAACAAGAGTTCTTCCCTTGGATTCGAACCAGTGACCTTAGGGTTGGCAAGCATCCACCCTACCCCCTACACTACAGTGTAGTTGTGAATAAGAGAGGTTGAGACTTTGATGAATGTGAGATTTTTTGTGAAAAAGTTAAATATTTTAAAAAGTATAAATAGTTAAAAAGAGAAAAGTAATGCCGATAAAGTTCAAAAAAAGCTGCACGTTTTGATATATGAATTGTTGAAATAGCACAAAGTATGAAGGACTAGAAGAAGACCGTAAAAAGGCGGAAGAAAATGGCCAAACAGAAGAACAATAGTGTGACTGCTGAAGCAGTCACACTGTTGTTGAATGTTGAATGTTGAATGTTGAAATGTTGAAATAGCACATACTTTGTGCTATTTCAACAATTCATATATCAAAACGTGCAGCTTTTTTTGAACTTTATCGGCATTACTTTTCTCTTTTTAACTATTTATACTTTTTAAAATATTTAACTTTTTCACAAAAAATCTCACATTCATCAAAGTCTCAACCTCTCTTCTTCACAACTCCACTGTAGTGTAGGGGGTAGGGTAACTGCCTGCCAACCCTAAGGTCACTGGTTCGAATCCAAGGGAAGAACTCTTGTTATGTTATGTTGAATTCTGCTCTCCTCCCCCGCCTTCAATTGGTTACAGGTGTTTGTTATCTTCTTGATTACTCATACCAGTTTGCAGCACATCATCACATTAGAATGAATGACAACAGTCTTGAAAGCAGTATGCTCTCTGTAGCCGAGTGGCAGAGTAAAGGCTTAGTGATCATATGGTCACGGGTTCGAGTCCTGCCTCAGTCATTTCACATCATTGCTTGACTTTTGATTCCAATTATTCAGCTGTCATTGGACAGTCTTTGATTCCTCATAGTATAAAGCTCATTGTAACTCAGGTTCTCTGTGGCCATATGGTTAGTGTGTTAGGTGTTGTGCTATTTCAACAATTCATATATCAAAACGTGCAGCTTTTTTTGAACTTTATCGGCATTACTTTTCTCTTTTTAACTATTTATACTTTTTCAAATATTTAACTTTTTCTGCAAATTAAACTCTAGACAAATTATTTTCTCCAGTTTTGTAGCCACACTTGTCTTCTGGCTAAAATTCTGGTCAAAAATGCAAAGAGACTTAGATAATAATTTTAAATATTTTTTAAATGCAGCCAGGGAGCTCTCTGCTCTCATTCAGCCCAATGCTGAGAATTCTCCACAACTCTGTCTGAAACATGCTTATGTCTGTGCTCTCTGTGGCGAAGTGGCAGAGTAAAGGTTTATTGATCATGAGGTCATGGGTTCGATCCCTTACTTTTTTTTTTAAGCAGAAGCCAGTGATCCTCTTATCAAAGGTTTTCTTTACCCCTCACTTACTGTCTCTGTCTGTAGCCTAGTGGTTAGCTTGCTGGTCTGGAGACCTGAAGGTTGCTGGTTCAATTCTTGCCTCAACAACAATTATAGTGAATTATTTTCCCAGTTGTCCTCTGTTGACTTCTGATAACTTGCTTCATGTTGAAACTGCTGCTCTCAGCCTGAAATTCACAGAAATTTTCATTCTAAGTCATTCAAGCTTGACTCTCAAGCTTTCTTGATGTTGACAGTGTGCAGATCATTAACAGACAACAGTCTCTGCAACTGTGTGTGCACCGTGGCCTAGAGGCAGAGTGGAAGTCTAATGACCATGAGGTTGTGGGTTCGAGTCCGACCTTGGTCAAACATTTGTATGGTGATCACTGCTTGCACTATTTGCTAATTCTGCAACAGCGTTCAGTTGCTGTCAGCAGTCACACCATTTCCATTCTTGGAAATGCTTTTTCTAGTTTAAAATATTTTTTAAATGCAGCCAGGGAGCTTTCTGCTCTCATTCAGCCCAATGCATTTTTTTCACAGCAGCAGGAGAAGGAGCTCAACTTTGTAACTTGCTGTTAAGTGCTTTTTAATTCATTTTAATTCACCATTGTTTTGTCCCAATGTAGTTACAATAACTGTGGTTTGTCCTTGTTTGTACTATTGTTTTTGTCTTTTGGTTTGCTTGTTTTGTTTTGTTTTGTTTTGTTTTGTTTTGTTTTGTTTGTTTATTTGTCTGTTTGTTTTTCTATATTGTTGAGAACATGTTTGTCTGTTGAATCTATGTTTGTCTATATGTTTGGACCCCCTCGAAAACGAGATGATACATCTCAAGGGGTTTTATCCAAATAAACAAATTTCAACAAAAAATAGTCACAGGTCACAAAAAAGTCCTCTTCTTGCTTGGAAAGCCCGGGCACTACTGTTATTGTGTGGATTTTTTCTTCCATAATATTATTTTTCATCTTCCGGACGATTTTCGATTCGCTACTAGTCCTGCAACTCTTCAAGTTGCAGGACAAATTATATATCAAAACGTGCGGTTCGATCGGGATCGGGGTGCTATTACATTTCTCAACAGTGTACGAATTTTTCGCGACGTAAGTCGCGATTTACTGCGCAAAATTTTTGCATGTAAGTCAATGGGACGGGCGGGAAAAAAAGAGCGAAAAAGACCAATCATTGGAGTTTAACAAATGTCTACTGCTCAGGCATACTTTCACCTAGAGACTCCATTTAAACTTTAAACAGTAGACACAAGTCTTGTGTATTGTCGTATTACTCCACGTTTTGATAGGTCATATAGTTTTTGATCAATCCATGATCAATGACCATGAGCATTTTTGGAGAAATTATGAGATTATAATGGTTGTGTATTGCATGGAATGTTCGTGTCAGAGCACGTGACATCATCGGTTAGAGTGGGAGAGAGTGAAGAAACATTCTGTATTTTTTCTGGATAAACTGTCAGCACGGCCACAATTTACACTCTACAGACATCATTTTTTCAGAATTTGTAAGACAAACTTGTTATCTATCAATTCATGTGCTCAAAATATCAGAGAGACTTACAGAACTTACAGAATCAGCCTCTGAGTGCGGCCACGTCTGTCCCTGCTCCTCATTGAGTCCAATACAAATATTTTCTGAGAGAAGCAGAACGGCATGATTTTTTAAAACTGCCAGCGTCGCCAAAATATTTACTGTAGAAACACCAAATCGTACCGAAATTTTCAGGAAGTCCTTAGAGCAACATTGATCTGTGTTTTGTTCTGATAGGAGTTACCGTTTTGTCATGCTAGGCCTAAATGTGAGACCGGTGCAGAGGCAGAAAATGGCTCTTTTTCTCCACGTTTCTGTCTGTCTCAGCCTGCGGGGGCCCCTATCGCCGTGGTAACCTCTTTGATCCTCAGGCCAGAGCTCGTTAACTTCATAAACAATCCACCTGGTGCTCGTTTAAATGTTTATAAACACAGACACAGCTAAATCAGACTGACACAGGATGCAGCTACTAACTAACTATGTGTCAAGTCAGTCACACACACACACAGACTCTAGAACCAGCTTCATGTGATTACAGTCACACACACACACACACACAAACACACACACACACACACACCATGTGATTACAGTCTCACACACACACACACACACACACACACACACACACACACACACACACACACACAATCCAATCCAATTTATTTATAGAGCACATTTAAAAACAACCAAGTTGACCAAAGTGCTTTACACAAAAAAAAAACAGTGAACAAATCAACATTCAGTAAGAAAGCACAACAGATAAAAAGCAGCAAAATCAATAAATAATAAGACCATAGTTGCTAAAAAATTAGGATTTCAAACTGTGTTAAAAGCCAGGGAGTAAAAGTGCGTTTTAAGACGTGTTTTAAAAACAGCTAGGCTAGGGGCTTGTTTCACGTGAGGGGGGAGGGAGTTCCACACACACACACACACCATGTGATTACAGACACACACACACACACACACACCATGTGATTACAGACACACACACACACACACACACACACACCATGTGATTACAGTCACACACACACACACACACACACACACACACACACACACACTTAACCTAATGTGGTTACAGCTCCTCCATATCAGTGCTTATAGAAAGATGATCATGTGTCTGTCTGATCAGCTCTGTCTTGACCTTAAGATCGTGGGTTTGATTCCCATGTTGACAGAGATGGCACAACCCGCAGTAGCTCCTGTGGCCCATTCAAAATTTCCCGAGAGGAAATTTTCTAGTTCTGCATAAGACCCTGACTAATACTCATAGTAATGCTGCATTAGCATCAAAACAAAGTAGGCTAAATAAAAAATGATCATACATACGTAGTCTAAGAAAAAAAATGGAAAAGTCAGGGGCCCACTTTAGTATTCTTTCAGGGGCCCCAGAATTCCTAGCAACGGCCCTGATTATCTGACTGACTTGATTATTTCACTCAGTGGACCGGCGCTATAGCGTACTGTATGATCCCTCTCTCTCGCGCGCGCGCGCGCGCTGTACGTCTTCACAAGACACAGGTCGATGTGTTTGGGGTGAGATGGAAATAAGAGCAGAGCGCACCTTCACTCTCATGTTCAGTTCCATATTAAGACAGGTGCATCAGTGCCAGTAGATCGCGCGTCAGGCATTTGGCTCTCCTAATGGGAATGGCTGGTTTGACGTGACTTTATCATTAAAAGTGAAAAAAAACAAAGAGAGAGAGAGCTGTCAACCACTCTAGACGCGTCGGGTCAGCATAGCGCAGGGGGAGGGATATTAGTATTCTGTGGTGAAAAATACACTCATTCATGAAATTTTATTGAGAATTTGACAGGGGGGGACAGCGCATGTTTACGGTGTCCGACTGTCCGGCGACTCTGACCCCTACACCACAGCAGCCAGCAACAGACTTTTACAAAATAAAAGCATGTGAGCAACATGCATTAATGCGCGATAAAATAAAGTTAATAGATTAATGAGTTGCCATAACGCAACTTGCACAGCCCTAATAAATACACAAATGAAGCCCGTGGTTCTGAGATGTGACGCGCTGGGGTCACATCCAGTAGCCTATGTTAAGTCTCAGCTGTGCCATGATGAGGGCGCAGGACGCACATGTGGTTTTAATTTATGAACCTCATAATTATTTCTCTTTCCTCTTGTTTGAATATAAAGGCGGTCACTTAGGACCACACTTTAATTTTACACATACAGTCTCATGCGTGAGACGCCGTCGCACCGCACCTGACACCGTCTCCCAGACCGTCATAGACTGCCGTTCTCAACCAGACTCTGGTCTCCAATACTGGACCGGGTCTGGCTCCTAGTTTGAGCAAATAAATGAGCAAAGACCCGACCAGGTCCGACCAGTGTTGAAGCCAGGACCCTGGACCCGATGCAGCTGGACTCACGAGCATTTTTTTTTTTTTTTTTTTTTTTAATTCTCCGCCGGACCGCAGCAAAAAAAAAGGAAAAACAAGAAGCCCGTAGTTGTGTTTAGAGACGTGACAGGTGTGGCATGACAAGCTGGTGATCAGCTGTGGTCACTTGTTAGATTACACTACAGTAGGTCATTTCAATTTGCGCATCTGTGTTTTCTCCTTTTTATTTTTTTATAACATCTATGCGCGTCGAGAGTGAGTGAGAAACAGAGAAACAGCGGGTGCACCAGATGATTGCCAACCGGCAAAAACTGAAACGAGACGGTTATAGAGAGGAAAAACACAGAATATACAATATGTCCAATTTAAAGACTTTGTCCCGTCGTCACGACGTGAGCCAGGGAGGATCTGATGGTGGCTCAGGTTTAGATGAGGAAACTGTCACTGTCAGCAGCTGCTCCAAACAGACACGTCACTAACTTTATTTTGAAGGGACAGATTAGATGTTGATTTCGTTAACAGTGACTTTGCACCCAAACATTAAGCATATATCGGGTGCTGTCTCATCCGGTACAATCAACCCCGCGTGGAGGCTGCCCTTCAGTCTGTTCTATTTTTCACGCGAGCCGTGAGCGCTGTTGTCAAGCTGGATAGACGCATCGTACCAGACAGGAAGTCGGCCCACAGGGGGTCATGCCTATGTTCCCACAGCCCTATGTTCCCTCATTTCTAACTTTTGTTGTCACTGAAAATTAGGCCCTATGTTCCCTCAGCCCTTTGGTCCCACCATTGGTTGGGTTTAGGCAATGAAGAAAGGAGTTGGTTAAGTTTAGTAAAAAGACCAGGTAGAGGCTAGACAGGCCAGATCGGTAGAGTCCAGATAGGTAGAGAGAGTCCAGAGGGAACATAGGGCTGAGGGAACATAGGGCTGTGGGAACATAGGCACGCTCCCGGCCACAGAAAAGGCGAGAGAATCCGGTCAATTTTCAAAAATAAAATGATGATTACCGGTAATGAAGTTGTTGCTTGTCCGTCTATAAATATTTGTCAGTTGCGTCTGCACACGAGACACACACACACACACACACACACATCCATACATACAGAGCTAGAGACAGACCTGTGTGTGTGTGGAAAACCGAGTACAGGCGAGTGGAGTCGGTGTTTTACTGGGGGAGCGGAGAGAGAGAAGCAGCTCCCTGTGTAACCAGCCAAGCGCCTGCGAGGACGCGCGCAGCGCCCGCTCCTGGCTGTGAGAACTCTTTAATCGCAGCTACATTGTTGCGAGTTGGCTCCGGCTGAAGCTCTGCGCCGTGCACACCGTTTCAGCTGCCTATTTTGTCATAGTTTATCAACGTTTTTTTTCGTCATTCTTCATTAGGATATTGTTAAGTTAATTTTGTGGTGGGGACAAAATTGTTCTTGACAAAAAGTGGTGGGGACATGTCCCCAGCATCCCCAGCGTAAATGACGTCTATGTCGCGGGGGATTACATTATCGCCACGGGCCAAGCGGGAGCCCGTCACGGACCCGCCACGGACCCATCACAGTCCCACAGTGGTCCCACCAGGGACCAGGGGGAACTTCTAGGTGGCTACATCTGTACCATGAACTGACTCCATAGAACAATAGGTTGAAAGAACAATAACAGAATAGGCTTACGAATGCCAAAAGACCTTAGTCTCCTAAGAAAATAAATATGTTGCTGTATTTTACTACAATAGTCAATGTGTGCGCTCCATGATAGAGCAGCATCCACATGGATGCCTAAATACTTATAGGAAAAGACGTGTTCGATTTTTGTGTTATTGATAGTGACAGGTGGAGGATATGAGTTCTCTGGAAGACCAAAAGTGACTTCTTTTGTCTAGAGTTGGAGCTAAACTGCAACGGGCCGTGATATAGCTCAGCTGGTAGAGTCCACCCCCTGCTCTCTCACTTCCCCATTCTCTCTCCAGCTGTCCTACTGTGACACACCTAAAAAAAGCCCCCAAAAGACAACATTCAGCCCAAGACGTTAGATAACAGAACATAACAGGATGTGGTTTTCAACATGATGCAGTTAACACCTTTTTTCAGCTGTCACATGGTTTACAAGAATTCAGGCTGTGTTTGACATAAGGGTTTGCGAAGCATCCAATCTAGGTGAAAAAAAAATCCCTTTCTTTTGTTACACTTCTAATTTAGGATAAGTAAGTGTAAAAATAAGTATTCTTTAATTAGGCATTACAATAATTATGGATGTAATGTAACATTACATTGGTTGATGTTTTTCATAAATCCAGCAATAAACATTTAAGGAGGAACATCATTGAAAAGAAAATGACACCAACAACTAATAAATACCGTTGTGAACATTGTGAACATTATGAACCCGACCACCACCCGTCCTTGTTGGAGGACGCTGAACAGACAGAATATAGAGTAGAGTGAACTTTACTGATCCAGAAAGGAAATTCCAGGGTCAGGGAACTTATCATAAAAAACACATAACCACAACCAAACTTCACCCAGAGTTCAGACCAGCAGGCAGAGCCGCAGTTTAAAGGGATATTTCACCCTAGAATGATATTTCGCTCATTATCTACTCACCCTCATGTTGACTAAGGGCTGGAAGAATTCTCAGAGTCCACCGTCCCTTCTCTGAGTTACAGGGGGTCTTGGCGTAGCAGTGCATGTCCATATAACGGTTGCAAAGGGACACCAGAGCTCTTCGTAAAAAAACACATACAAAAAAACATCCAAATACCTCCATGCTGCTCGTATGTAATGTCCGTCTTGTGCTGAAGCCCCAAATTGCGTAATTGTCCCGAAAAAAATTAAATAAGTCCAAGCATGTTTGTAGCGGAAGCTTCTCGAAGCTCCTCTTCCTGGTCCGTCCAAATCTCGCGTGATTCGCAGTAACCGCACTGACGCCGGCGCAAATCACGCGAGATTTGGACGGACCAGGAAGAGGAGCTTCGAGAAGCTTCCGCTACAAACATGCTTGGAATGTGGACTTATTTAATTTTTTTTCGGGACAATTACGCAATTTGGGGCTTCAGCACAAGACGGACATTACATACGAGCATCATGGAGGTATTTGGATGTTTTTTTGTGTGTGTTTTTTTACGAAGAGCTCTGGTGTCCCTTTGCAACCGTTATATGGACATGCACTGCTACGCCAAGACCCCCTGTAACTCAGAGAAGGGACGGTGGACTCTGAGAATTCTTCCAGCCCTTAGTCAACATGAGGGTGAGTAGATAATGAGCGAAATATCTTTCTAGGGTGAACTATCCCTTTAACACGCCCCTCTGCTGGGTCCTTCGTGTTGTCACCCAGCCAGCCTATAGAAACTGTGTCTGCCTCGAGGCTGTCTAAGCCTAAACCCCAATCTAGAGGAGTTGTTTATAGCAACTTAGTTAAAATCAAAACCACTGCTCCAGCAAGCCAAACTAATAGAACTATTAAATGTGGTTTGCTCAACATTCGTTCTCTCCCATCCAAGTCTCTCCTAGTGAATGACTTAATTACAAGTCACCATATTGACATATTAACACTCACTGAGACCTGGTTGCAGCAAGATGAATATGTTAGTTTGAATGAATCTACCCCTCCTAGCTACATTAACTGTCATGTGCCTCATAACACAGGCCGAGGAGGAGGAGTGGCTGCTATTTATCAGTCAATTCTGCTTATCAACCCTAGACATAATAGTTCATATAATACATTTGAAAGCCTTACTGTCAGCCTCTCTCACCCAGACTGGAAAGCAGAAAAACCACTCTTACTTGCTGTAGTGTATCGTCCTCCTGCACCTTATTCTGAGTTTCTAGAAGAATTCCCTGACTTTCTGTCAAATTTAGCAATGAGTTCAGACAAAGTCATTATAGTAGGTGACTTTAACATTCATGTGGACGTCGATGATGATTGTCTGGCTACTGCATTCAAGTCACTTTTGGATTCAGTCGGCTTCTCTCAGAGGGTAAACAAACCCACTCACACTTTTAATCATATCTTTGACTTAGTACTAATGCTGCGTTCAAGACAACTCGGAAATCGAAAAAATACGAGCTCTGAGTTGTAAAAAATGAATTGAATGGCGTCAAACTCGGAAATTACAGGTCGGGAACTCGGGTATCATATCAGAGCTCCGACTTTACGACTTGACGTCACGACAACATCAAAACATGGCAGCCCTCGTCTTAAACGGTTAGAATTTAGACATTTTAAGTTATTTGTTGAGGTTTTAATGCATATCTTTTGTGTATTATTGTGGTAACCGATATGAAATACGTTTATATTAAGCTGTGATTGTTGTATGGTGTGAAGTTGTGTTCCTCGTTTGTGACGGAAATAAGGTTTAACTGTTATCAAGGCTGTAACATTATATGTGCACTCATCTGCAGCGTCTCCTCTCCTCCAAAATAAACATCATTTACTGCTGCATTGATTTTTCGTATTCAGCTATGAGCCACAATACGCCAAACTTCCTTCAGGTATCCATGTTTTTTTTCTCTCGAGTTCCTGCAGCGTGAACGCAATGATGTCGGAAGTCGGAAATTTCCGAGTTGGGAATCCCGACCTCCGAGTTGTTATGAACGCAGCATTACTTATGGAATAGAAGCTGACCATGTCACAGTTCTTCCTCAGAACCCCGTCTTGTCTGACCATTCTTTAATAACATTTGAATTTACTTTAACAAATTATATCCTACCTGGGAAAAAATCCCGCTACAGTAGATGTCTATCTGACACTGCTGTTTCTAGATTTAAAGAGCTTATTCCAGCAGAGCTTGCTGCCGCATCCTGTAACAATATTATGGGCAGTTATGCTGGTTTCACCCCCACACAGGTGGACTATCTTGTGGATAGCACTGCAGCAGCACTCCTTGGGACACTTGATGCTGTAGCTCCCCTGAAAAAGAAAGTTATCAACCAGAAAAGAATAGCTCCCTGGTACAGCCCAAACTTGCGCGCTTTGAAACAGAAGACCAGACAGCTGGAAAGGAAAACACATTCCAGCCAACATGAGGAAGACCGTCAAGCCTGGAAGGATAGTTTATTAATATATAAAAAAGAACTCCGTAATGCTAGAAGCAATTAGGCTACTATTCATCTTTAATAGAAAAGAATAAGAACAACCCCAGGTTCCTCTTCAACACTGTGGCCTGGCTAACCAAGAACCATAGTGTCGTTGAGCCATCCATCCCTCCATCTCTCAGCAGTAATGACTTCCTAACTTTCTTTACCGAAAAGATTGTTAATATTAGAACGAAGATTGCCAGTAATGGAGCACAGATTACGGTACCCATAGAAGCACCTCCCAGACTTGGTACACACTTGGACAGCTTCTCTCCCATCGACCTGTCAGACTTAAAGCAGAAGTAAGCGATCAGTTCGTTTTGGGTAATGCTGCGTTCCAGGCAGGCTTTTGAAACCGTAAATTACAGCTTCAAGTCACAACTTACGACTTTGTAGCGTTCCAGGCAACCACCTCGTGTTTTTTCCGACCTGTTTTACCTGTGAAAGTCACTATAACGGCCACTCGTAACTTCTGACCCGTGAACTCGTACCAGATCGAACTGGTACGACTTCACAGGTCGGAAAAACACGAGTTACGGGTTGCCTTGAACGCACCATAACAGTCCTCGTCCCTACGTCACCACATTCAGGCGCATCCCTTGGCTGCACACACAGAGAGGACTGCCCCTTTATGCCGTTCTCTCTCCTCATTGGATAAAAATTGTAGGATACGAGAAAAGTTTTCTCCTGGGCTCAGAGCAGAGCAGAGTGACTGACAGACCCGTGTTTCAGACCAAACACTCTATAGAAGTGATTGCTGTCGGAAGCAGGGGTCGCGTTAACCGGATATTTTCCGTCATTGACCGTTTTTTTAAAACGGTGACGGAAAAATTTTGAGGCCATCCGTCATTTTGACAGATTGCAATTCACAGCCATGGCCGTCTGGCCATGTGCATTTGTTTACAATGAAGCCGGCGGATAATCAATAAATGGAGCGGTGGATAACGATATAAAACATATACAATGTCACAAAGTCACTATGGTGAGAATTAGATTAAAAAACAAACAAACTCACAGCTGGCTGGTGCGCTCAGTAGAACGCTGTAGTACATACTCCAGGCCTGTGTGGAGCGTGTGTGGCGCTGTAGCGCTGCCACACAGAAACACAGAAACACCAACAACAGAGAAGAAGACAGAAAGCTTCCCGCAGTATTCAAACTCCAAACATTACAAGTGGATTAAATGTTGACTGGGAGTCGTGTCAGTGCAAATATGACGGTCGATAATGATTTAACGGGCGAGATTCAGCTGCAGTGTCCGAGGGACCGACAGTAGTCAGCTGTTAAGTTACGTAGCTGTAGCTACACAGGTGTGTCTCGGTACAGGTAGAGCGGTGGGGGAGGACATCACCGTTTCACACACTCGCCGCGCACAACTCTTCCAAAGGTAACGCTAAGCCTTATTTTAATGTATTCTGCCCGCCGTGGCATTGTTTATAACACGTAAAGCTGAGTGGGTCTTGTCCTGTCTGAATGTGTGCTGCATCTGGCTGTGTGGTCTATAGCTTCAGTTGTTTCAGTGATGCGCAGTGGCTGCGTGCGTGCGTAAAAGAGAAATGAGAGGCAGAGAGAGAGAGAGAGAGAGAGAGAGAGAGAGAGAGAGAGAGAGAGAGAGAGAGAGAGAGAGAGAGAGAGAGAGAGAGAGAGAGAGAGAGCTAACGCCGGTGCACTATACGGTGCCTATGTGAAAACGTGCTCCTTTGGATGTTTTGGTATAACACATGGGTTAGCATGTTGATTGTTGACAGAAAACTGATGTCATCATCAGGTATTTACGTTGTATTTAGATGTTGAGTGGCAGAAAGTGACCCCCGCATTCACTGACTGACCCACGGTTAGATGTGCTCTGACGCAGCTCTGCTCCGGAGCATTCTCTGTTCAATTTGTTTGGACTTGATATGAATTAAACATGAATTAAAATTGAATGCTATTGAATATGGCATTATTATCATTTTAAAAAATAAATAAAGTGACCGGTAAAAATAGATTATGACGGAATTTTTATGACCCCGTCAGTCAAAATGACCGGCGACGAAAAAGTCTAGCGCAACCTCTGGTCGGAAGATACAACTATTTAAGACTTAGATTAACACAAATATATCACTTACTTCTGCTTTAACTTCTGCAATTACTTCTTCCAAGTCAGCCACATGTCTGCTGGATCCAGTCCCGACAAGACTACTTAAGGATGTCTTCCCCTTAATTAACATTTCTTTTCTGAACCAAATCAATCTTTCTCTAGTCACAGGCTACGTGCCACAGGCCTTTAAGGTGGCTGTCATTAACCCTTTACTTAAAAAACCTTCTCTTGACCCAGATGTCCTAGCCAACTATCGGCCTTGAGAAGATTGTCCTGGAGCAGCTACATGAACATCTGCACAGCAACGAGCTCTTTGAAGCTTTCCAATCTGGATTCAGAGAACACCATAGCACTGAAACAGCACTTGTCAAAGTCTCTAATGATCTTCTTATAGCTTCAGACAGAGGCCTCGTCTCTGTTCTTGTACTTTTGGACCTCAGTGCTGCATTCGACACCATCGACCACAGCATCCGGAAGCACTCAATCAATTTTCACTGCTATGCGGATGATACGCAACTCTACTTGTCCATGGAGCCAGATGACAGAAGCCGCCTCATCAATCTGCAAGACTGTCTGAAAGACATTAGATCCTGGATGTCCTCTAACTTCTTGCTACTGAATTCAGATAAAACTGAGGTTATTGTGTTTGGACCTAAACATCTCAGGGACACTTTCTCTTATCAGATCGCTACTCTAGATGGCATCACCCTGACCCCGAGTACAACCGCGAGGAACCTTGGAGTCATTTTTGACCAGGACCTTTCCTTCAGCTCCCACATAAAGCACGTGACTAGGACCGCCTTCTTCCATCTGCGCAGTATCACTAAGATTAGGAATATCCTCTCCCAGAGTGATGCTGAGAAACTAGTGCATGCATTTATCACTTCTAGGCTAGACTACTGCAACTCTCTCCTGTCAGGATGTCTGAAAAACTCTCTAAAGAGTCTCCAGCTGGTCCAGAATGCCGCAGCGAGGGTTTTGACAGGAGTTAGGAAGAGAGAGCACATCTCTCCCACCTTAGCTTCTCTCCACTGGCTTCCTGTAGGATTTAGAATAGACTTCAAAATCCTTCTGCTGACTTATAAGGCTCTTAATGATAAAGCTCCAACCTATCTGAAAGAACTAATCATTCCTTACTGTCCTACCAGAGCACTCCGCTCCCAGAACGCAGGTCTGTTAGTGACTCCCAGTATCTCTAAAAACAGACTGGGAGGTAGAGCCTTCAGTTACCGGGCTCCTTTACTGTGGAACCAGCTCTCTCCATGGGTCAAAGAGGCAGACACTCTAACTACATTTAAGTCTAGACTTAAGACCTTCCTTTATGACAGGGCTTTTAGTTAGGGCTGGTTCAGGTAGCTCTGAACCATTTTATAGCTACGCTGCTATAGGCTTAGACTGCTGGGGACACATCTGGTTACACAGAGCCCTCTCCTCCTCCTCCCCTCCCCTCTCCTCTCCTCTCCTCTCCTCTCCTCTCCTCTCCTCTCCTCTCCTCTCCTCTCCTCTCCTCAGTATATTTTTGAACTGTCATTTTCTGCTGTACTTTGTAGTTTGGCCTTGGTGTCTCCACTCTCTCTGTGTTTCAGCAGATCCACTGGAGCTCCATCTCTCTGCACCAGCCGCCGCCTGCATCGCCCCCCCTCCCGCCCTTTCCCCTGCAGTGTTTTCCCCAGAAAATTTGTTAGTTACTGTTTTTCTCGATTGCTAAGACACATTTCTCGAATGCTTCTCTCATTTTCTCTAAACTGTGAACACAAACCCCAATTTTCAAGCTACATTCACAAAACCTCAGACTCTTCTTGCAAAACCAAACTTTCACCTCAAAACAGTTCAATCTGTGCCCAAAACTGAACTTTGTTGTCAAATCGTGCCCCGAGTCAATCAAAATTAAAAACACTACTGAGCAGCCACTAAACACTACACAGAAAAATAGAAAACACAACGCTCAGCACATGAAGCTGTAGAAATAAATGTTTATCGTTCACTGTAGCTAAATGCATGTTGCAAAACAAAAAACCTGTGCATTTACTGTAGCACTTCTCTCCTTCCCTTTCTTTCACCCTCCTCCCTCCCTCCCCATGTCCATTTCATCCCCTTTTCCTTCCTTCTTCTTTTTTCTTCCCAGTTCATCCCTCCCTCCCTCCCTCATCCTTTCTTCCTTCACCCTGTCGTCTCTCATCTTCTCCTCTTGCAAAACAAAAAACCTGTGCATTTAGCACTTGTACATAGTACTGTAAAAAAAAAAAAAAAGAAGTACAAAAACCAGAAATCTTGTGCATTTACACGTAGCACTTGTACAGTACAAAAACAAACAGAAATCTTGTGCATTTAGCACTTATATGCAGTAAGTCTACGTAAAAATAAAGTACAAAAATATAGAAATGAGAAGTGCGTTACTCAGCCACAGCATCATTTCTCTGTACTGGATCAGGCCACAGGACTTCATCCTGAACTGGCTACAGTATATGTGCCCTCACATCATTGGACACAAGTGTTATCCATTTTGAGTTGTTGTGTTCAACCGGTGAAACTTGTGCTTTACTTGTGTTTGACTTCTGCCACCTGTGCTCAGCAGGGGGGGGGGGGCACCGTGCCGTATTAAGTTTCGCTTTCAACATGCGCTGCTGTTATGCATGCGCGCTTCTCTGTGGTGTGTATGTGCGTGAGAGAATGCGGCCATCGTCCAACGGGGGGGGGGGGGGCGGAGACAGCGAATATCGCTACTTTTTTTTTTCTTTTAAGACGTTAGTTTAGGCGGCAGCGCTTTCCTGTTAAGGCGGCAGGCGCTGCGGGAAACCCTGCACTGACTCCATAGAACAATAGGTTGAAAGAACAATAACAGAATAGGCTTACGAATGCCAAAAGACCTTAGTCTCCTAAGAAAATAAATATGTTGCTGTATTTTACTACAATAGTCAATGTGTGCGCTCCATGATAGAGCAGCATCCACATGGATGCCTAAATACTTATAGGAAAAGACTTGTTCGATTTTTGTGTTATTGATAGTGACAGGTGGAGGATATGAGTTCTCTGGAAGACCAAAAATGACTTCTTTTGTCTAGAGTTGGAGCTAAACTGCAACGGGCCGTGATATAGCTCAGCTGGTAGAGTCCACCCCCTGCTCTCTCACTTCCCCATTCTCTCTCCAGCTGTCCTACTGTGACACACCTACAAAAAGCCCCCAAAAGACAACATTCAGCCCAAGACGTTAGATAACAGAACATAACAGGATGTGCTTTTCAAAATGATGCAGTTAACACCTTTTTTCAGCTGTCACATGGTTTACAAGAGTTCAGGCTGTGTTTGACATAAGGGTTTGCGAAGCATCCAATCTAGGTGAAAAAAAAATCCCTTTCTTTTGTTACACTTCTAATTTAGGATAAGTAAGTGTAAAAATAAGTATTCTTTAATTAGGCATTACAATAATTATGGATGTAATGTAACATTACATTGGTTGATGTTTTTCATAAATCCAGCAATAAACATGTAAGGAGGAACATCATTGAAAAGAAAATAACACTAACAACTAATAAATACTGTTGTGAACATCGTGAACATTATGAACCCGACCACCACCCGTCCTTGTTGGAGGACGCTGAACAGACAGAATATAGAGTAGAGTGAACTTTACTGATCCAGAAAGGAAATTCCAGGGTCAGGGAACTTATCAGAAAAAACACATAACCACAACCAAACTTCACCCAGAGTTCAGACCAGCAGGCAGAGCCGCAGTTTAAAGGGATATTTCACCCTAGAATGATATTTCCAAATACCTCCATGCTGCTCGTAGGTAATGTCCGTCTTGTGCTGAAGCCCCAAATTGCGTAATTGTCCCGAAAAAAATTAAATAAGTCCAAGCATGTTTGTAGCGGAAGCTTCTCGAAGCTCCTCTTCCTGGTCCGTCCAAATCTCGCGTGATTCGCAGTAACCGCACTGACGCCGGCGCAAATCACGCGAGATTTGGACGGACCAGGAAGAGGAGCTTCGAGAAGCTTCCGCTACAAACATGCTTGGAATGTGGACTTATTTAATTTTTTTCGGGACAATTACGCAATTTGGGGCTTCAGCACAAGACGGACATTACATACGAGCATCATGGAGGTATTTGGATGTTTTTTTGTGTGTGTTTTTTTACGAAGAGCTCTGGTGTCCCTTTGCAACCGTTATATGGACATGCACTGCTACGCCAAGACCCCCTGTAACTCAGAGAAGGGACGGTGGACTCTGAAACTTCTTCCAGCCCTTAGTCAACATGAGGGTGAGTAGATAATGAGCGAAATATCATTCTAGGGTGAACTATCCCTTTAACACGCCCCTCTGCTGGGTCCTTCGTGTTGTCACCCAGCCAGCCTATAGAAACTGTGTCTGCCTCGAGGCTGTCTAAGCCTAAACCCCAATCTAGAGGAGTTGTTTATAGCAACTTAGTTAAAATCAAAACCACTGCTCCAGCAAGCCAAACTAATAGAACTATTAAATGTGGTTTGCTCAACATTCGTTCTCTCCCATCCAAGTCTCTCCTAGTGAATGACTTAATTACAAGTCACCATATTGACATATTAACACTCACTGAGACCTGGTTGCAGCAAGATGAATATGTTAGTTTGAATGAATCTACCCCTCCTAGCTACATTAACTGTCATGTGCCTCATAACACAGGCCGAGGAGGAGGAGTGGCTGCTATTTATCAGTCAATTCTGATTATCAACCCTAGACATAATAGTTCATATAATACATTTGAAAGCCTTACTGTCAGCCTCTCTCACCCAGACTGGAAAGCAGAAAAACCACTCTTACTTGCTGTAGTGTATCGTCCTCCTGCACCTTATTCTGAGTTTCTAGAAGAATTCCCTGACTTTCTGTCAAATTTAGCAATGAGCTCAGACAAAGTCATTATAGTAGGTGACTTTAACATTCATGTGGACGTCGATGATGATTGTCTGGCTACTGCATTCAAGTCACTTTTGGATTCAGTCGGCTTCTCTCAGAGGGTAAACAAACCCACTCACACTTTTAATCATATCTTTGACTTAGTACTAATGCTGCGTTCAAGACAACTCGGAAATCGAAAAAAAACGAGCTCTGAGTTGTAAAAAATGAATTGAACGGCGTCAAACTCGGAAATTACAGGTCGGGAACTCGGGTATCATATCAGAGCTCCGACTTTACGACTTGACGTCACGACAACATCAAAACATGGCAGCCCTCGTCTTAAACGGTTAGAATTTAGACATTTTAAGTTATTTGTTGAGGTTTTAATGCATATCTTTTGTGTATTATTGTGGTAACCGATATGAAATACGTTTATATTAAGCTGTGATTGTTGTACGGTGTGAAATTGTGTTCCTCGTATGTGATGGAAATAAGGTTTAACTGTTATCAAGGCTGTAACATTATATGTGCACTCATCTGCAGCGTCTCCTCTCCTCCAAAATAAACATCATTTACTGCTGCATTGATTTTTCGTATTCAGCTATGAGCCACAATACGCCAAACTTCCTTCAGGTATCCATGTTTTTTTTCTCTCGAGTTCCTGCAGCGTGAACGCAATGATGTCGGAAGTCGGAAATTTCCGAGTTGGGAATCCCGACCTCCGAGTTGTTATGAACGCAGCATTACTTATGGAATAGAAGCTGACCATGTCACAGTTCTTCCTCAGAACCCCGTCTTGTCTGACCATTCTTTAATAACATTTGAATTTACTTTAACAAATTATATCCTACCTGGGAAAAAATCCCGCTACAGTAGATGTCTATCTGACACTGCTGTTTCTAGATTTAAAGAGCTTATTCCAGCAGAGCTTGCTGCCGCATCCTGTAACAATATTATGGGCAGTTATGCTGGTTTCACCCCCACACAGGTGGACTATCTTGTGGATAGCACTGCAGCAGCACTCCTTGGGACACTTGATGCTGTAGCTCCCCTGAAAAAGAAAGTTATCAACCAGAAAAGAATAGCTCCCTGGTACAGCCCAAACTTGCGCGCTTTGAAACAGAAGACCAGACAGCTGGAAAGGAAAACACATTCCAGCCAACATGAGGAAGACCGTCAAGCCTGGAAGGATAGTTTATTAATATATAAAAAAGAACTCCGTAATGCTAGAAGCAATTAGGCTACTATTCATCTTTAATAGAAAAGAATAAGAACAACCCCAGGTTCCTCTTCAACACTGTGGCCTGGCTAACCAAGAACCATAGTGTCGTTGAGCCATCCATCCCTCCATCTCTCAGCAGTAATGACTTCCTAACTTTCTTTACCGAAAAGATTGTTAATATTAGAACGAAGATTGCCAGTAATGGAGCACAGATTACGGTACCCATAGAAGCACCTCCCAGACTTGGTACACACTTGGACAGCTTCTCTCCCATCGACCTGTCAGACTTAAAGCAGAAGTAAGCGATCAGTTCGTTTTGGGTAATGCTGCGTTCCAGGCAGGCTTTTGAAACCGTAAATTACAGCTTCAAGTCACAACTTACGACTTTGTAGCGTTCCAGGCAACCACCTCGTGTTTTTCCGACCTGTTTTACCTGTGAAAGTCACTATAACGGCCACTCGTAACTTCTGACCCGTGAACTCGTACCAGATCGAACTGGTACGACTTCACAGGTCGGAAAAACACGAGTTACGGGTTGCCTTGAACGCACCATAACAGTCCTCGTCCCTACGTCACCACATTCAGGCGCATCCCTTGGCTGCACACACAGAGAGGACTGCCCCTTTATGCCGTTCTCTCTCCTCATTGGATAAAAATTGTAGGATACGAGAAAAGTTTTCTCCTGGGCTCAGAGCAGAGCAGAGTGACTGACAGACCCGTGTTTCAGACCAAACACTCTATAGAAGTGATTGCTGTCGGAAGCAGGGGTCGCGTTAACCGGATATTTTCCGTCATTGACCGTTTTTTTAAAACGGTGACGGAAAAATTTTGAGGCCATCCGTCATTTTGACAGATTGCAATTCACAGCCATGGCCGTCTGGCCATGTGCATTTGTTTACAATGAAGCCGGCGGATAATCAATAAATGGAGCGGTGGATAACGATATAAAACATATACAATGTCACAAAGTCACTATGGTGAGAATTAGATTAAAAAACAAACAAACTCACAGCTGGCTGGTGCGCTCAGTAGAACGCTGTAGTACATACTCCAGGCCTGTGTGGAGCGTGTGTGGCGCTGTAGCGCTGCCACACAGAAACACCAACAACAGAGAAGAAGACAGAAAGCTTCCCGCAGTATTCAAACTCCACACATTAGAAGTGGATTAAATGTTGACTGGGAGTCGTGTCAGTGCAAATATGACGGTCGATAATGATTTAACGGGCGAGATTCAGCTGCAGTGTCCGAGGGACCGACAGTAGTCAGCTGTTAAGTTACGTAGCTGTAGCTACACAGCGGTGTGTCTCGGTACAGGTAGAGCGGTGGGGGAGGACATCACCGTTTCACACACTCGCCGCGCACAACTCTTCCAAAGGTAACGAAGCCTTATTTTAATGTATTCTGCCCGCCGTGGCATTGTTTATAACACGTAAAGCTGAGTGGGTCTTGTCCTGTCTGAATGTGTGCTGCATCTGGCTGTGTGGTCTATAGCTTCAGTTGTTTCAGTGATGCACAGTGGCTGCGTGCGTGCTGCGTAAAAGAGAAATGAGAGGCACAGAGAGAGAGAGAGAGAGAGAGAGAGAGAGAGAGAGAGAGAGAGAGAGAGAGAGAGAGAGAGAGAGAGCTAACGCCGGTGCACTATGCGGTGCCTATGTGAAAACGTGCTCCTTTGGATGTTTTGGTATAACACATGGGTTAGCATGTTGATTGTTGACAGAAAACTGATGTCATCATCAGGTATTTACGTTGTATTTAGATGTTGAGTGGCAGAAAGTGACCCCCGCATTCACTGACTGACCCACGGTTAGATGTGCTCTGACGCAGACTCTGCTCCGGAGCATTCTCTGTTCAATTTGTTTGGACTTGATATGAATTAAACATGAATTAAAATTGAATGCTATTGAATATGGCATTATTATCATTAAAAAAAATAAATAAAGTGACCGGTAAAAATAGATTATGACGGAATTTTTATGACCCCGTCAGTCAAAATGACCGGCGACGAAAAAGTCTAGCGCAACCTCTGGTCGGAAGATACAACTATTTAAGACTTAGATTAACACAAATATATCACTTACTTCTGCTTTAACTTCTGCAATTACTTCTTCCAAGTCAGCCACATGTCTGCTGGATCCAGTCCCGACAAGACTACTTAAGGATGTCTTCCCCTTAATTAACATTTCTTTTCTGAACCAAATCAATCTTTCTCTAGTCACAGGCTACGTGCCACAGGCCTTTAAGGTGGCTGTCATTAACCCTTTACTTAAAAAACCTTCTCTTGACCCAGATGTCCTAGCCAACTATCGGCCTTGAGAAGATTGTCCTGGAGCAGCTACATGAACATCTGCACAGCAACGAGCTCTTTGAAGCTTTCCAATCTGGATTCAGAGAACACCATAGCACTGAAACAGCACTTGTCAAAGTCTCTAATGATCTTCTTATAGCTTCAGACAGAGGCCTCGTCTCTGTTCTTGTACTTTTGGACCTCAGTGCTGCATTCGACACCATCGACCACAGCATCCGGAAGCACTCAATCAATTTTCACTGCTATGCGGATGATACGCAACTCTACTTGTCCATGGAGCCAGATGACAGAAGCCGCCTCATCAATCTGCAAGACTGTCTGAAAGACATTAGATCCTGGATGTCCTCTAACTTCTTGCTACTGAATTCAGATAAAACTGAGGTTATTGTGTTTGGACCTAAACATCTCAGGGACACTTTCTCTTATCAGATCGCTACTCTAGATGGCATCACCCTGACCCCGAGTACAACCGTGAGGAACCTTGGAGTCATTTTTGACCAGGACCTTTCCTTCAGCTCCCACATAAAGCACGTGACTAGGACCGCCTTCTTCCATCTGCGCAGTATCACTAAGATTAGGAATATCCTCTCCCAGAGTGATGCTGAGAAACTAGTGCATGCATTTATCACTTCTAGGCTAGACTACTGCAACTCTCTCCTGTCAGGATGTCCGAAAAACTCTCTAAAGAGTCTCCAGCTGGTCCAGAATGCCGCAGCGAGGGTTTTGACAGGAGTTAGGAAGAGAGAGCACATCTCTCCCACCTTAGCTTCTCTCCACTGGCTTCCTGTAGGATTTAGAATAGACTTCAAAATCCTTCTGCTGACTTATAAGGCTCTTAATGATAAAGCTCCAACTTATCTGAAAGAACTAATCATTCCTTACTGTCCTACCAGAGCACTCCGCTCCCAGAATGCAGGTCTGTTAGTGACTCCCAGTATCTCTAAAAACAGACTGGGAGGTAGAGCCTTCAGTTACCGGGCTCCTTTACTGTGGAACCAGCTCTCTCCATGGGTCAAAGAGGCAGACACTCTAACTACATTTAAGTCTAGACTTAAGACCTTCCTTTATGACAGGGCTTTTAGTTAGGGCTGGTTCAGGTAGCTCTGAACCATTTTATAGCTACGCTGCTATAGGCTTAGACTGCTGGGGACACATCTGGTTACACAGAGCCCTCTCCTCCTCCTCTCCTCTCCCCTCCTCCCCTCCCCTCCCCTCTCCTCTCCTCTCCTCTCCTCTCCTCTCCTCTCCTCTCCTCTCCTCTCCTCTCCTCAGTATATTTTTGAACTGTCATTTTCTGCTGTACTTTGTAGTTTGGCCTTGGTGTCTCCACTCTCTCTGTGTTTCTGCAGATCCACTGGAGCTCCATCTCTCTGCACCAGCCGCCGCCTGCATCGCCCCCCCCCTCCCGCCCTTTCCCCTGCAGTGTTTTCCCCAGAAAATTTGTTAGTTACTGTTTTTCTCGATTGCTAAGACACATTTCTCGAATGCTTCTCTCATTTTCTCTAAACTGTGAACACAAACCCCAATTTTCAAGCTACATTCACAAAACCTCAGACTCTTCTTGCAAAACCAAACTTTCACCTCAAAACAGTTCAATCTGTGCCCAAAACTGAACTTTGTTGCCAAATCGTGCCCCGAGTCAATCAAACTTAAAAACACTACTGAGCAGTCACTAAACACTACATAGAAAAATAGAAAACACAAAGCTCAGCACATGAAGCTGTAGAAATAAATGTTTATCGTTCACTGTAGCTAAATGCATGTTGCAAAACAAAAAACCTGTGCATTTACACTGTAGCACTTCTCTCCTTCCCTTTCTTTCACCCTCCTCCTTCCCTCCCCACATCCATTTCATCCCCTTTTCCTTCCTTCTTCTTTTTTCTTCCCAGTTCATCCCTCCCTCCCTCCCTCATCCTTTCTTCCTTCACCCTGTCGTCTCTCATCTTCTCCTCTTGCAAAACAAAAAACCTGTGCATTTAGCACTTGTACATAGTACTGTAAAAAAAAAAAAAAGAAGTACAAAAACCAGAAATCTTGTGCATTTACACGTAGCACTTGTACAGTACAAAAACAAACAGAAATCTTGTGCATTTAGCACTTATATGCAGTAAGTCTACGTAAAAATAAAGTACAAAAATATAGAAATGAGAAGTGCGTTACTCAGCCACAGCATCATTTCTCTGTACTGGGTCAGGCCACAGGACTTCATCCTGAACTGGCTACAGTATATGTTCCCTCACATCATTGGACACAAGTGTGATCAATTTTGAGTTGTTGTGTTCAACCGGTGAAACTTGTGCTTTACTTGTGTTTGACTTCTGCCACCTGTGCTCAGCAGGGGGGGGGGCACCGTGCCGTATTAAGTTTCGCTTTCAACATGCGCTGCTGTTATGCATGCGCGCTTCTCTGTGGTGTGTATGTGCGTGAGAGAATGCGGCCATCGTCCAACGGGGGGGGGGGGGGGGGGGGGGCGGAGGCGGCGAATATCGCTACTTTTTTTTTTCTTTTAAGACGTTAGTTTAGGCGGCAGCGCTTTCCTGTTAAGGCGGCAGGCGCTGCGGGAAACCCTGCACTGACTCCATAGAACAATAGGTTGAAAGAACAATAACAGAATAGGCTTACGAATGCCAAAAGACCTTAGTCTCCTAAGAAAATAAATATGTTGCTGTATTTTACTACAATAGTCAATGTGTGCGCTCCATGATAGAGCAGCATCCACATGGATGCCTAAATACTTATAGGAAAAGACGTGTTCGATTTTTGTGTTATTGATAGTGACAGGTGGAGGATATGAGTTCTCTGGAAGACCAAAAATGACTTCTTTTGTCTAGAGTTGGAGCTAAACTGCAACGGGCCGTGGTATAGGAAAGCGCTGCGGGAAACCCTGCCCTGCTGTTAGACCGGCCTCCCCTCCCTTTCTATGAACCAGTCTGCCTCCCAGTCCCCCCCATGAGCTGGCCTGAATCAACCTTTTTCCCTAATAATTTGGTTGTTTAGATTTTATATTTTTATTTTACAGTAGCCTACTTGTGCACATCATTTTCAATTATACACATCTTTGGTGTTTTGTATGATATAAAATGAAAAATCTTGACATAGCCTATCATCATTTATCATCATCATTTTGCTGACCATCAGGTCTGTTGTGATGAAGTCATTGGTCCTGACATGTGTTTCTCTTCTATAACACACATTGTACATCTTGGAGGCGACGTCTCTCCTCTTTTTTTCAACTTGAAAGTTGCAACAACAACAAACAATTCAGTAATTCCAGCTCACGTAAGGCTACGTCTTTCCACACACGGGCTTCCTTTGCCTTTCAAACGAGGCAGAGCTCAGTGGGAAACATTAGGAGAGACACAGGCCGAAGGCAGCGGGACACAACACCGGGGGAGAAGCAGGTCCGTGCAGCTGTGCGCCGTGGACGTGCACGGAAAAACCACCGCGCACCGCTACGGCTTTTGAGTTGGGAGCGTGAATGACGCGTGTCTACATTGAATGGGTTTGAGCACGCGCAAAAGACGCTTCATCTCAATGGCCCCTCATGCATGATGCACAGTGCACACACAGTTGAACCAAGGCGGCGGTGAAAATCATAGATATATATAAGAACTAGATGACTCACCCGCAGCTGTTTCCCAATGACAAAGCGTAGCCAATACGGCGGCCATCTTGGTAAGGTCAACTCTCTCCCTCAGAGCATTAAGCCTCTGCTGCATGTTCTGCTATAATGACCACAACTTGCTCAGTTTTTGTCCGATTTCAAAACGGTTTGATTTTTATGAACGTTTATTCAGTTATGATGCAGCATACTTAAAATCACGGATAATTTTAATAATGTATTTTCTTTTGTAAAAGTAACATTATAGTGACATTATGCAAATAGTTAAAGGGATAGTTCACCCTAGAATGATATTTCGCTCATTATCTACTCACCCTCATGTTGACTAAGGGCTGGAAGAAGTTTCAGAGTCCTCCGTGGCTTCTCTGAGTTACAGGGGGTCTTGGCGTAGCAGTGCATGTCCATATAACGGTTGCAAAGGGACACCAGAGCTCTTCGTAAAAAAACACACACAAAAAAACATCCAAATACCTCCATGCTGCTCGTATGTAATGTCCGTCTTGTGCTGAAGCCCCAAATTGCGTAATTGTCCCGAAAAAAATTAAATAAGTCTATATTTTAAGCTTGTTTGTAGCGGAAGCTTCTCGAAGCTCCTCTTCCTGGTCCGTCCAAATCTCGCGTGATTTGCGCCGGCGTCAGCATGCGTCAGTGCGGTTACTGCGAATCACGCGAGATTTGGACGGACCAGGAAGAGGAGCTTTGAGAAGCTTCCGCTACAAAGCCTGGTCAGATGCGTACATGAACTGATGAAGCCTCTTGGATGAGAGGTGAAACGTCTTCCTAGACAAATAACTAAGTCCAGTTGCTTTCGATTTAACCTCCTTTGAAATACTATGACCTGGGCAAATGAGAATATGCACCGGCTTCCGCTACAAACAAGCTTAAAATATAGACTTATTTAATTTTTTTTGGGACAATTACGCAATTTGGGGCTTCAGCACAAGACAGACATTACATACGAGCATCATGGAGGTATTTGGATGTTTTTTTGTGTGTGTTTTTTTACGAAGAGCTCCGGTGTCCCTTTGCAACCGTTATATGGACATGCACTGCTACGCCGAGACCCCCTGTAACTCAGAGAAGCCACGGAGGACTCTGAAACTTCTTCCAGCCCTTAGTCAACATGAGGGTGAGTAGATAATGAGCGAAATATCATTCTAGGGTGAACTATCCCTTTAAAGTAATAGCTACATACTGATTTATTTTTCACAGAGTTATGAATCGTTTTTTTAGTGCAGATGACTGGATCACCATCTACTGCACTGTAACTGCAGCCAGAGTCAGAGCAAGTTGCCCGTCCTCATATGGCCGACTGTGAGCTACGCCTGCGTGTAGTCAGATCCACCCCCTTGGCCAAAATCACCCCCGGCCTTTGCAGACAGGGAAAACCCTGCGAGTCCAGCCGGCGGTAGCTGGGCGTTTCCTTATCCCAGTGCTGGGGCTCACAGGCACACACAAACACTTTGAACGTGTTTTCGTGTCCCAGCGCATTGACTTACAGGCGCACACAGATGGAGAAATACAGTATGCAAACTATTAAAACTCGTGGGCCGGATTGGAAGGTCCGGCGGATATTTTCACGGACCCCTTGCAATTACACCATGGACCACTAGGGGTCCGCGGACCCCTGGTTGAGAACCACTGCCCTACTGGACCCTACTGGACTCTACTGGACTCTATTAGACCCTATTGGACTCTACTGATCTGGATCTCTACTGTGTCCTCTTCACCTGCTACACTTTGTTTTACTTTTCTACAGTAGAGTCCAGTAGAACTCAGTTGTTCTCACTAGAGTCCAGTAGAACTCACTAGAGTCCAGTAGAACTCAGTAGAACTCAGCTCCCTCTGTTCTTCTCTCTGCAGGTGAGTCGGGGGCGGAGCCTGTCCTACCTGTGCTGAGCCCTGATTTGCCAGTGGCTGCAGCTTCCGGCCAATCACAGCCCGAGAAAGACGGCTACAGTTAATCACATGACATCACAGCTTCCTGTCTCCACTTTGATTCATTGATCCAGTTTGTATTGATCCAGTTTCCAATCATCAATAAAAGCATCTGAAACTCACCTGAGTCTGAGCTCGCTCTCTCAACTGAAACATGACATCATCAACACTTCAGTATGACATCATCGTTTCAGGTCTCTGACATTATCAGTGTTGATATTTGATATTTTATTTTATTTTATTTTATTTATTTATTTCATTCATTTATCAAGCATAAAAACAAAAAATAAAATAAACAATGACAATACTGTAACTCTTGAATAAGGGGGTAGAAAGAAGCAAACTTATATTGTCTACCCCTTGTTACAAAGAATTAATTCACAAATTAGATTAGTACCTACATCCACCTACACTTTCTTCAGTGTCATAATTGTTATCAATAATAAATCAATATTTTACAGCCAAGAGGCATGATGGGAATTAGACGGCTGCCCAAATTTTCATGTACATGAACACAACTAGAGTGAAGCTTTCCATCAGGGAACCACTTCCTGTCTAAAGTTTAAAATCTGCTTCAGACTCTGATCAGTGAAGAATCAGGTTTCATGTTGTGTGAGGATGTAATATGTCTTTAGTAATATAGTTTAGTAATAACGTTTCCATCACTGCACATAAATATATTACAGTTTTTGAAGGCAAAGGGCTTTACATTTGTTAAAACACATTGTTTGAATCCTCCTGCCCTTTTCTCAGAATTGTAAACACAAAACCAAACCATCTCCTCAGAACAGTTTTACCTGAGGTAAAACCAAACAGTGTTTTCAGATCGGTTGAAATAGAAACACGTGAGAGTTGTGTTTAGAGTTTTCCAAAAGGATTGACTGAGATCTGCAAATAGTGTTTTACCAGATGAAGATAGTTCATGGTTTTGTCAAAAGCATGTTTGATTCAGTGAAGGAGTTTAGAAAACTGAGCAACTGATTCACACAACAGGAATTAGAGTTTTAGCAACAGAGAAATACTGTAATATTCTTCATACAGGCTGTAAACAGATCAGATCAGCTCCAACATGTTTTCCATCGACTCCGCCCTCTGACTAGATAAAGATAGTTTTTATTGGTGAAAACCTGACGTGTTTTTCAGGGTGGTGGCGGCTTGGGAGGGGGGGGGCTGGGTATAAAGCAGAGAAAGTGAAACTGAACGTATTGACTGCATTGCAGAAGCAGAGATTCAACACGTCCTCCACCTGGAAAAAACAAACATGGCTTATCGTCAGCTTGGTAAGGTTTTTTACTTCTCAAAGTTATCAACAGGATTAATACAATTTTTATTTTCTATGAATTGAGCCACTCATTAAGTAGATGATTAGTGTCTGAGCACTTTAAGGTTGGTACAATGTTAGATGTGATTTTAAAATGTGCAGCACATGGCTAAGGCCCCGTCCAGACGAATACGCGGCTTCACCGAATCCGATCTTTTTCTTAATCGTTTTGAAAAAAATCTCCGTAAACACGGCATCGCTTTCAGAAATATCTGCGTCCACACGCATCACCTGAAAACGACCCAAAACGCTGTAGTAGGGGAGAGTGGGGTAAAGTGAGACACTTTTTACATTTGCTCCCCTCTAAGCGAGCTAAAATGATTCATCAGTAAAATTTACACATTTCCCATTAATTCAGGATGTTTCCTAGCAATGGAAATTATCAGAATGTATTTAGGACGAAGGATAGTGAAAATATGATTGTTTTAAAAAAAGTGGTCTCGTGTCTCACTTTACCCCAGGTCAGGGGTAAACTGAGACAAACCAGAGAAATCAAGGGGGTAAACTGATCCACTTACTTTTTCCACTCTGAAACTACCATAACAACACATGTTGTAACAGTTAGAGTCCTGACAGCTTGACAACCACACATCCCAGAACTAATGTCGGACAAGCAGCAGAATCATGGGGATTGGTCAATTAAGCACTTTTGTTTTCTAAACACAAAGTGACTCAAGAACAAAATCAAATACAACACAAAATGTTTTAATTAACATTCAAATGACAGATAGAACCAGTTAGATAGTCTGGAGGTCAGGTTGTAGGCCCCGACAATTGTGACCATTTTGACCAAAAGTCCTCTTGTGTGTGGGGGGAGCCAACAAAGTGGAATGTGACTAAAATTGAATGTAACCAATAAAGAAGTGAGCTGACTGAGAGCACATAGCATAACAAAGCAGTGTGGCTACAGGTCATGTTTGATCACGTGAGATTTCTGGCTTGGGGGACGAGATTCTAGTGTAAATCTTTGTGTGTGGTGCTCACAGTCTCACTCATGGATTTATTATAATACATCCATGGTCTCACTTTACCCCACAGCATTTGTCTCACTTTACCCCAACACCCCCATTTTAGAAAAAACAACCTCTCTTAGAAATTCAGGCTAATTTTCAGCCAGCATCATCACATGGTTTTATGTGTTGGTAGTTCATCATCATGTATCATAGAAGTTTTTCTACCTGAATCAATTTGCTCTGGCACAACAGTTGATTAAGTTGACAGCAAGAAAATTTACTTTTACATGCAAAAATCATATTTTTGTGAAAAAAACATGCTTTCCACAGCATCATGAGGTCCTCTCCTTCATGACCATGGGGAAATGGAAGGGGCTTGAAAACATAATGGTCAGATGACCAAAAATGTGTTCCGTTTTCTAGATACAGGGGATGTCTCACATTACCCCACTCTCCCCTACCTACATATTGCAGGCGTGTGTGTGGAGCGTGTGTGGCGCTGCTTGCCACACATAAACACTTAAGACAGCTGAAGAAGACGGGAA